>NC_133936.1:5189928-5224928 GCF_031877795.1 Strix aluco | reverse complement strand
ATAAGTTTTGATGAATTGCAATTAAAGAAGGTATCTAGACTCAGATACAAACTGGTGTCGGGCATCTGAAGGCAATTCATGCAAAAAGTAACTTATTTAGTGGCTCCAATGTTAATCAAACAAAACAGAATTAAACAGGTTTCTAAAGTATATTCCCTCTCTTTCTGATTGGCCATATTTTGAAATTAGGTGAAACACAGATGTGACAAGAAGCACAGGGATGAGAAATTTTTCCCTTAGCTCATCTCTACAATGGGCACATACAGTAAAGACAGGACAAGACCAAATACCAACTTCAGGTTTACAAACACATTATCATGGATGAAGTTCAGCACCTTCAATCACATATTTATTCAAGCCAGTGAAAGCACAAACCAGAAATCAGCCTATTCTGTGCCACTCTGGTTGTAATCTTCCACCCAAGTAGATGTATGGGATGCACACCACTGGATTTCCAGCGGGAAAAGCAAAGGGATCCTGTTCACACAGCAGGTACAGGTACATGGCTGGTGCACAGTGAGTGTTACAGGCTGTGAACTTCAGCATGGGAGTTTATTTTAACACTCTGCACCTTCTAGGCAGCTTTATAAATTGCAGACATGAAGGCTTGTAACTTGGCTTTACAGGTTCCTATGGCAAGATGACAATTACTGAATAGGTTAACTTGCTGCACAGCCAGCCAGAATCTGTGACTCTCCATGGCATATAAAAGAAGTGAAAGCACAGCCAAAATAAATTCATTTAAAAATCTGAGCAAATAGACATGACATTTTTCTTGCAGTTTTTGACTGGCTCTAAAAATATCAACAGTCTCTCCAGTTCTAGTGCATACTCCCAATAAACAGCTTTGGAGACTGATTAAAATACCACAGCTTTGCTTCAACATTTTATCAATCTCATTAGCCATTTGCTGAATTGAAGCTATGAAGCTGCAGTGAATTTGGGGGAGGGGGTTAAATAACCACACAATGGGTCAACATTTGTCTAAAGGCTCATCTCTGTAGTAGTTTGATTTCAAAATAAGAGAGTCTGTATGAGAGTTAATCAGAAGGACAGTAGTTTTGCTTTCAATTTGTACTGTACTTCAGTCCAAATAAAGTGGTCCCAATGTGTGCAGCAAAATCCCAATGGCTCCATGCATTTTTTTTTTCCCCCCCAAAAAAACTTTGTATTAGTTTGTATTTTTTCGGTTGCTGAATGTTGTTCCAGCCTTGGCCTGTCCCAGTCTACAGCAGAACTAGAGTTCAAAGGAATTTGGAGCAGTCACTTGTGAAATGAAACAAAAAGCATCTGCAATCAAAACAAAGGGTCAGATAACACAAACCTGCAGCCTGAGCCTACCCATTTCAAACAGGGACCCATGCATGCTGGAAAGTCTTCCCCATAACTGTAAAAATGGTTGCCAATACTGAGTAGGCAGAGCAAGCCTCACAGCATTATACACTGATATACGGGAGTGTGTTGTACCGCAGATACCTCTCCATCAGTCAGCTGTGTCCCGACCCAGGCATCCCAAAACTTTTGGAATTATATTCTCACACACACCCCCCACCTCTAATCTGGAAAACAAAATTGCTTACTGAATGCAACCACAGGATTAAAATTAGTCCACTACCAAATGTACTAGGAGAGGATAAGTAACTGCCCCTTATTATTTAAACTAAAAGCGACACGATTAATTTACCCTGATGTGATTTAGTGGCATGAATAAAACAGAGTTGAAACACAGAGGAGCAAAAGGGAAAGAGAGGGAGACAAGCAAGTTTAACATATAAAGGTTCTCTTAAATATGCCCTCGTAGCCATAATAATGCTAATAATATCCAAAAAATCTGCTCTTTCTAGCCTGTTTAGTACACTGTAGCCTGTTGACTGGGAGTTGAAGGTTACATGGTATATATGAAGTGCATGTAACTCAGATGTCAATGAGAGCTCTGAAGTACTGGGGGAATAATTAAGTTTCCCTATTAGGAGTACACATCCTACTGAAAATTTCAGAACCCTTTACTAACAAAGAAAAGTGCTAACAAAAGCTGCATTAAAGGTTACGTACAACCTAACTGCATGCTTTCAACAGATTACCGCAAGAAAAGACAACAAGTAGGATATAAAACTTGAATAAATGAGTAAGTGGATGCTCATTCAGCCCACTGTTGGATTAAGAGTCACCATAAAACCGTGAACATAGCTAAGGCCATGGAAAAGAAAAAAAACCAGAGTCCTTCCAACAATCCAAGCAAGCTCCAGAAACCAAATCAATACACTGCAATAACAACTAGGTTGAATGTATTGTTAATGTAAATAAAATATACACATTCTTATTCTGATGTTAACAGCTAAAACAAACGTTTGACAAGTCTTAAATAAATGATATTGACAATGTTAATACAATCTCCACCAGTACTAATACATTACCAAAAAAAAAAAAAGTAAAAGCATTGTAATTTGGGGTCTCAAACCTCTATATCTTAAAATTGGTGTCATCCAATAAAATACATCCCCTGACTGTAATATCTATTTTTAAAATTAGTTCCTACTTTCCTGAGAAATTAAACCAAAAGCAATAGACATTGTTTATGCAAGTCTTGGCAATACTTTAGTTCTGCTTGTTACATACAAAGCAGCTAGAGGGTACAGGGAGTACAAGGTAAAAAGGAAGGAAAAAAAAAGGAAACTATTTGCCAACATATTATTTTCAAAGCATTCACTTCAAGGAAGGCTAAAAGTAATACAAGCTATGTTATTCAAGCATCAGATATAAATACATGGATTGTAAAATACCCACGTTTAGATCTGAAATCTAAGTAAAACAATTTATTCTGCTACAACCCTCTTATTACCCTTTAAATTTAGCCAAAGTAGTCCCTGCCAAAGATATATGAAAACATGATGAACAAATGTATCCTTCATGTACTCTAGAAATAAATTCAGGCCCTATCTTCCAGTCATTCATTTACATATAGAGAGATTTACTAAAAATTATTAATATTTTCTATTTCTATCAATGTAAAAACTAAATGAATCATTTAGTGAATTAAATTTAGCTCATGATAGAAATGATGCAAAAGTTCACTTCAACTTTGTCCTATGAGCAAACAGACAGAATTTAGTACTTCTCCCTCCTGGACCCACTTGCTTGTGGAAATCCAAACGCAAGTGAGAAGGGTTTGTGCATTTGGAGCCCTCCAAGAAGGAATATCTTTGTATTAGGTATTTTTTAATTTATCTAAAGTGTTTTCCCAGGGACATCTGCAGCAGAAAACAGTGTCTTTCTTGGAGCCTCCCACAGGTACACTGCATATTTCAAGGTGAAGATATAGTCATGCATTGATAGGATTTTGTACTAAAATCTATGCAAACAAAAACAATTACAAATTGTAGAGTAATATTTATTATGTTTTCAAATCCTTAAATCCAAAGGGAAAAATGGACACAACATACTTTTACTCTGATGTGCCATAGAGGACAGGTTGGAGTATTTGAATCAAGAGAGGTGTGCTCATTCGTAATTTACTGGTATTACCAAACTCATGATAGTTCATTAAAAACTCTGATCATACAGTTTTGAATCAGATCCATTCATAACTGAAAGTACCTGTAACATCTGCAGTGAAACTGGAACCACTTGGCATTTTTTTGTGAAAACTTGTAGCAAAGAACTTACTTTAAGTTTTGACTTTAAATGGATACATTTACTCCCTGAAAATAGCTCAGATTTAGAAAAAAAATATATCTGATTTCATATACTTTGGAGGTGGGTCTAGCAATGTCAGTGAAGTTGCAAATAAAGCTGAAATCTTGGAGTTATAAAGCTAAACAAAACAAAAAGAAAAATGTGTAAAATTCTCTGAAACAAATTATGTGAATTTTGCACAGCTGTACTCAGGGCATAACTGTAAATGAAAAGACCAAACTAATTAGATTATAAGCAGCTGATCTGCCTTATATTGTTTTATCATACATAGTAGGTATAATATCTCCATGTGAATGACTTGAAGCAAGTCATCAACATACTGTGTTCAAGAAAGCTGATCAGATTAGAAAGACCTTGTAAATTATGCTTGAAGAAGATGAGATTGATGATAACTTCCTGATCACAATTAAACCAATAAAATTGCTTCATCTCTATTAAACTTTGGGTTTCAGGAGGCACTTTGTCCTAACCAGACCGAATTAAACATAGGAGTTCATTGGTGTGAAGCAGACACTAAAGTGTCAAATGACTGAATGTTATTTTGATTGGGTTTCCCAGTGTCTTTGTAGGAAATCCATTAAAAACAACTGGAATCATTTCTGTGGCTAGGTTCCAGCGATAGGATCAATGGAAAATATTCAGGATGCTGGCTGAAGGCCAGATGTAAGGCATCACTGTAGCCCTTAAGTATAGAGAGCTTAATTTTAAGCATATGAACACTCCCATTGAATTTACCAATCCTCACGTGCTTAAAGAGGAGTTTGTGGCTGTGCACTTCTGCGGAGTAAGGCCAAGGAAGATAAGTTACTGGCAGATTTCTCAGTCTCACTCCAAACCATTTATACCATGTGGAAGGACCAAAACTACAGTGGAAAGCTAAAAATACCACGTCCTTAAGTGGGAATTGCAGTCCATCAGCAAGGTTGCCTCCTGGAAGTCCTCTCAGAAGGACCTCTCAAATTTTCATTCAAGGGATATGGCAGCTCAGAGCTGGTACAGGGAATAAACATTGTCCATCCTTACACAAAGACTAGCCAACACACAGGTTGCATAGGATTTGCACAATTGGGGCAAGAGAAATTAAAGTGCAATGTTCAAGTGAAGCTCTCTCCTGCTACTTTTAGGTGACATAGGAGACCACTTGTCTTTGTGGGGGTTTTTTTTATTTCACTTTTACCAAAGGCAGATGAAAATGCCAGTAACCAGAGCATATCTTTACTCTACAAAATTAGCAAAACACGTGAGGTTTCATTGCACAGAAAAATAACATAAGATGTTCTGAGAACATGCAGCAACGTGGGTGGCCACTATGAAGAAAAAGCTTTGGAGTATTTATACAGCAAATAAATATTCACAGACACTGCTATTCCCACTCGCTGAAGTTTTGAAAGACATTATTCTCCTAAAAGACAGATAAAAGAAGAGGTGGGGGAGGAAGGGAAACTATTATGGAATGAGGAATAAGGGCCAGAGCCACAACCACAAGATTGATGTGAGTACTACAGTAAGCAAAGACCAATTCACTGCTTAAGGGTGTCAGAATGCAGTCCTGGGAGAGAAGAGGAGGCTGAGAAATGAGAAAAGAAAAGGCAAGAGAAGGAATGTGTAAAGAACAGTAAATATTAGGGAAATGAAGAAAGATAGAAGGAACCAAATGTCACTTGAAGGGGGTACGAGTGCAATTGCTGTTTCTCCTCTGCTAATCCACAAATTAATGAAACCAGACAAACAAAAAAATAAACCATTATTCTACACATTCAAAGGTGAATCTTACAGTGGTCACCCAGAATGGAGCCAGATAAGGGTGAGAGAAACAACAGCACCATAACATGCAGCATAACGACAATACAGAAATTTTATTTTTTTAGCCACTCTTTTTTTACTGGAAACTCTTAGACTACAGGATTCAGGTCAGGGCACTGATAAACTGCACTTTCAAGTTATTTCAGTGAGGCAACACAGGTACATAGAGGTGTTGAAGTATCTGGGTGAATATTTAGGGGTTTTTTCTACAAACCCTTCAAGCATTTGAGTATGTAAAAAAAAATTAAAAGGTTGGATATATTTTCTTAAATACACTTTCTTATCCCAATTTTTATTCAGTGACGTGATATGCATATTTAGTTATTTATTTTTTCTAAAGATCTCATTAAAAAAATCTGTTAAATTAACAAATACAGTCTTTCTCCATGTTTTCCCCTTATCCCATGGGTTTTAAGAGAGAACTGTATCACTGTATGTTGGTGCAAAACTGCAGAGAGAGAACTCAGTTAACTTTATAATGTGAGATCCCTGCTTAATTTTAGAGTAACAGAATCTCATTAATAGCAGTAGAATCCTATAGGTTTCATTCTGCTAAATTCGATAGACTTCTTCATAAGCAACTTTTCCTTTATTGACTTAGAAACACAGTTGGGAAACCTTTTGCGAGGTTGTGAACCAGTATGAGACAGGGTTAGGTTTTTTTTGTGTTTGGGGTTTCTTTTTTCCTCCACAAACTTGAGATGTTATGAGACCATAAAATATTTTATCATGACTTGAGGGGGACTGAGTTTCTTTTTATAATTTGCTTCCAAGCAGGAAATCTTGAGCCAGCCAGTTCATTCCACATTTGTGATTTAAAGCAGAGAAATGGGCAAATATTTAGCCTATCCTTAATTACCCTTTATATTTCTGAATATGCAAATTTCAATGTACTTGGGATTTTCTCTAAGTGATTTGGCAAGTATAAATTATCCTTGCCCTTAAGACTCGTAGCTTCCACAGACAATGAATCAACAGTTGGTGTTAAAAGGCTGCAGCTTTACTATTAACAATCAATACAAGTTTTCAACAGGAATACACTTAGCCAGCATTAATGCAATTACATTATGTTAAATAATATTAATACCAAAGGCATGTCCATTGCTGGCCTGCACCAAAGTCACAATGTTCCTCAACAACTGTCTCTATTCTTTAAAGACCCATCTAAAAATAAAACAAAAAATGTAGTCTGGGAAATTGCTGTTTTGCCAGAGGGTTAAATTTAAATCAGTTATGCATTGTATAGATTGTGTTCCAGAAAGACAAATTCAATTTTTATATCTGCATAAAGAAGTTGTCCATGCACCAGATTAAAGGCTCTGTATAGAGAATCTCTACCATGATACATGGATAAAAACCCGTCGCCTGCAAGCACCTGTATCTGAATGTAGGAGATTCATCCCTCTTTAAACCCCAACGTGCTCATCTAGGGATTCTTTATGAAAATTCATGCTGTACATATCGTGGTGTTGGCTGCCCACTGATCCTGTTTCCCAGAAATGGGTTGGCGACCTTTTGTTCACTCCCAAATACCAGATAGCCAGGTGCAGGGCAGGGGTGTTTACATACACTTCAATGTATCTGTTATAAAAGTGATTTGATGCCAATTTCCAAATAAAATTTTAAGAAACTGGGGCCATATTTTTCAGTATATTTAGGTGCCAGAAAGGCACCAAGTGTGATTTTCAAATCTCTTTGCCAGGAAACAAATAAGATAAATCCAAACAGTCTGTTCTGGGCAGGGGCTAACAAGCTTTGCTTGGTATTGTGACCTATCCAAAAACCCCATAAACTACTTTAAATCACCTCTAAGGTGAGAATCACACTTACATCAGTCCAGAATGTTACACATGCATTTACCCTTTTGAAAATCCCACTAATTGTCTATGTACAGTATTAAATAGTCTAAATATATATTTTAAGATTTGGCCCTTAATACTTCCAGACCTTGAAGACATAAGCTGGTATCCAAGAGGCTAGTGTAAATGCAGAGCTTTACAGATATACTGACTTTAATTTCCAACTGCATTTTAACTATAATGAATAATTCCTGGTGACATGAATGACAACATATTTTAGAAGAAAATATCACAGATCAGGAAAGCATGTAGAATGACAGCCCATGCTGCAAAATCAGTTAATTCCCACCAGTGTTTCCAGTTATATTTTGCAATTCCATGGTCTTTCTCCTTATTAGAGAAATGCTTCTCCACTGTTAAAGGAAAATAAAATGAACACCTCATAGAGGAGTTTCTAAAATTTGAACAGGCACTTGAATGTGCCAAGAGTAGCAGCTGTTTTTGCCAGAAAGAAGATCTGGCAGGCATTTAGTCACAAGGTCACTGCTTATGGGGCTTACCCAAGAGATGCGATGGAAAGCAAGAAATGTTGGCATGGCACTAGGACAGGTTGTCCTTGATGAACTGGAAGGAGAAGGCTGTTTTGGCCACAGGCGCTCAGCAGCAGTTTCACTTTAGGGAGGATTGCACAATTTCTTTAGCTTTTGAGTTCAGATTCCCCAAGTTTTGGATTTGAATGGACCCAAAAATGTCATATTCACCAGTGCAGGAAGAACTCATGGAATCCAGAGTCAGACACAGAGGCATCATGAAACGTATCCACACTCAGTGGAGATTTAAATGCTTCCTGAATTAAGTGACCTAAAACTGTGTGCGCCCCTGTGAATTCTGCTGTTCTGTAACCCTGGAATTTGCTGAAGTTTGCAGGAGGATTACAAATTAGTAATTTGACTTCTCTTAAAAGCATTAAACTGCAGACCCTGCTAAATGTATATCTAGATATGAAAAAGGGCTGTCCATCATCTTGAAAAAAAAAATGGTGGCATGACAAACGGTAGGGTGAAATGGCATATTTATCTTTCTTGATATCAATTCTGAAATCTAGTAACAATAAAGGGGATTATCAACATTCCCACCTATTTGGTTTTTGACTGAATGATTGAAATGCTTGGCTGAATGTTCACTTTTCCAACCACGCATTGCTAAACCCTTAACCAAGGCAACAATACATCCCAGTTGCATCTTCAATTTCTCAGTGGACTTAAGAATGAGCAGAGACCTATCCTGCTACTCCAGCATGTTTGTGGTGCTAATTCTGATCACATCTCAGTTATCAGCTCTTGAGTTGCGACTCTACTGGTCCCCATGAGCCCTCTCCCTCTGCTCCACTTCTGCGTACAATAATGCAGTGCAAGACCATAAGCATGACATAAGGGAAGGAAGTTCAAGTCAAGGTCAAACATACCACTCCATTCCTAGTGCAAACAACCTGACCATCAACACCATCAGCTTCCCCCAGTGATGGCAACAATGCAGGAAATGCATTTCTAATGCAAGAATAAAGTTCTTGCAGATGTCCCTTCTCTGGAATTGTTCAAGGCCAGGATGGACGGGGCTTTGAGCAACCTGGTCTAGTGGAAGGTGTCCTTGCCCATGGAAGGGGTGTTGGAACTAAATTATCTTTAAGGTCCCTTCCAACCCAAACCATTCTACAATTCTATGAACATGTGTTAATCTGGAAACTGAAAATAAGAGAATGTATTAAATATAAAAGTTAACAAGACATGGGTAATGATTATATTACTCATTCCTGCAGTTACATCAATTAAAAAACCCTAAAGTTCTGAAATTACCTTAGTCACCTACTGTCCAGTTTCCAGTTTGGTTTCCTGGGTGACCAAGAAGCTTAAAAAGGTTTATTGACGAACTTAGCTATCACTTAGTGTTATTCACTGGTCTTTGCTAACTATGATGTCATTTGTTCTGACTGTTTTAAGGGTGGACAAAGCATCTGAAGACAAGGGCAAAGGAATAAAGGAGACTTGTGAAAAGGAGTGATAGGAAACACAAAGCCCTCTGAAGTCAGCAGAAAGTCCCGTAATATTCACCCACCTTTTATTTATTGTGAGATTAAAAGCAAAAAAGCATTATGTAATTGTGAAACATTACTGTTATTCTGATACTCAGACAAATGCAAAGCAATAAAACACTATTATATGAAGTAGCTATCATGGGAGAATTGCTTAATGTTCTGGTTATAAAATGCTTCCAGAGGGAGGTGTTTCTCATCTGAAAACTTACCAAAAATAATTTAATCTTGTCTTTTTGTCAAAATTCCTATCCCACCTTTTTCTGTTCTGTTTCTTGTTCTACTTATTTAGTGATATATTTCTTCCTCCCTATCTCTCAGAAGGTATTGCATGTAAAGGTCAATTCTCTTAACACAGCTTCTGCCCACTCTTCAGCTAATGTATTATAGCACATTATCAAGTTTCCAAACAATTGTTCACTTTTCATTAGAATGTGCTAGGTTTCTCTCTTTCTACAGTGTTAGTAAAAATGGTGTTGAGTTGTTGACTAGTAATACGAACAAGCAACTTCTGCCCTTACAAGTGGGATGGAATTGATTCATCTTATTAAAAACAGACCTCATGTAAGCTGGAATTTGTGCTACAAAGGTTAATGTTATGAATGTGCAGATAGCAAGTTCTCTACTATATGCTAGCATTTCTATTTTCATGAGTCATTTTCAGCTTCTGATACATCATCTCAGGTCATGTTATTTCATATTGATGTGATAGAAACTTAACGTGCTAAGTCAGGAAAACTAACTCATACCTGAAAAAAAAAAAAAACAAAAAAACAAACCAACCTTTTTTCTCCTCTATCTGCTATTATCTGTATTTTCCCATCTTTCTTTCTCCAAGAGAAAAAAAAAAAAAATGATTAAGGTAGAAACCTTACTCCCATTTCAGTAGAATGAATGGAGGCAACAAATCTGAAAGAAAGGAAAGCTCCAGGTTGGCAAAGGAAGTAATGATCAGGAGCTGAGATAAAGAAAGCTCAAGAAAATGAACTCCAGACATAACAGTTGAAAAAAGTTAGGTATACTGATGACTACAAAACTAGTTTATGTAATATATATTTTATATCCAAACCAAAACAGCTCCTTGAATGTTATTGAGGCTATTATTACTTTGAAATAAACATTAGAGAGCTCCAAAGCCAGATCTACATAATACCAAATTCACATTTACATCAGAATTAGGGTGCAGGTTTTCACAAGATAATCAACCCCATTTAGCACAACCACACACAACACTGTGCAACAGACATTGCCTTTTCACATGGCTTCAAGTTCCACCACGCTATTCAGCTGACAAGATAGAGATTGTGACAATGACTCTGCACAGATGGGCTGGACCCCACTGCAGTATGGGGAGAAAGCCCAGGGCACGTGTGCTACCATGCTGCACCACCAGGGCCTGCAGCAGATGCTGAATAAAGAGCTACTGCCCCATGACACTTTCTCTCTCCTGCTCCCTTTTCTCCACATTCTCAAAAAGACCCATGAAAATCCCCCTGAAAAACTCAAAGGGGATCAGAAGGGACACACTGGGTCGCTGAACCCAACCTCCCGCCATCCTCAGCAATTCTCTAATCCCAGTCAGAACTTTATCAAACACCATCTTGACGAATATCCTTTATTACTCAAATTTGAATGAAAATACGGCTTTATCTCAAGCACTTCCATGCTCTCTCTCATATCTGGGAGCATCTTCCTGCAACAGCTGCAAAGCCACTTCTCTGCTCAGTTCCAAAATCCCTCCTTTGATGACTGCAAAAAACCTTGACAATGTCTTGGCTACTCGTGTACTGAGACTTCTGTCTATCATGTTTATAAATATTGTCTCATTTCTTCTCATACTATCTCATCAGCCTGTACCATCTGTTGCCTCCTGTGACACGTACAGACTGAGCTCTTTACAGCAGCAGCTGACTTTTTCTTCTGTGATTGTACAGCACCTAGCACAACCAATGTTTATCTACTACAGTGTTCCCTAGGGCCATAATGACACAGAAAATTAACAATGTTAATGAAGAAAACCCACTCTACCTGCTCACCTTCCTCCTCACTTTATAGGAAGAGCCCATGGACAAACCATGCAGGGATCTATGTGGGCAGGAACATGACAGCAGAGAGCAAGGGAGGTTATCATCAGGATGGTGAGGCCACTCCGGTATGTGCCACCCAGGTTGGGCCTTCAGGGCAAGAGGAACATGGAGACATAAGAAAAGGTCCAGAAAAGGTGACTAAGGTCATCAGACACCTGGAGAACATGACCAACAAGGAGATCTTGGGGCAGTTGGGCCCATTTCATATATTAAAGAGGACACTAGGGGAAAATCCAATAGTAGCTTAAACCACTGCTTCCAAAGATGATGGATCAAACTCTTGTCTGTAGAGGCACCGGCCATAAATTGCAACTTGGGAGGTTCAGGTCAGACATTAGGAAAAACTTTGTCATGAGGAGGGTGATGCAGTGCTGGAGGAAGAGCCCAGAGAGGCTGTGAAGTCTCCTTCCCAGAGCATTTCCAAAGCTCAGCTAAGCACCGCTAGCTAACATTTCTGGTTTCTACTGCTTCCCAAGCAATAGAAGTTAAATGTGTATTTCATCCTGATAAAATATTAAATGCTTTAAAAGCAACAACAGTTTTAAAACACACGCAGCTTTCCATGAAACATACCAGATACCCTTTAAAATCTGGGAAATAAACTGTTCTCAGCATATATTTGCAGCTTCTCTCCAAATGGTAGATATCTAGAAGTTTGCATTAAAATACAAAAGGATCACATCTATTTTCTTGAGGTGGTATTAGTATCTTATAAGTTTTAAAGCAAAGTAGTAACATAAGCACATAGTAAGACTTAATTTATTAGTTCTAATTTGAACCAAACCAGGCTTTACCAAATAGGCTGCAGAGAAGGATGTGTATATGATGTGAAGTGGGCTGAGCAAGTGTAGGTAAAAAATTTATAGACCTTTCTTTTCTCAGCTTGTTCCACCCCTCTCATCAGTGTGGGCACATCTCAGCCCTTTTCCTTGTAGTTCCAAGTGTTGGGTTCATCAGTCCAGAAGGACTCAGGTCCTGCACTCCAACAGCAAAATGACAAATAAGAGATGGAGAAACTTTCCTTCAGATGAACAGAATCAGTTATTCACAAAACTTTCCCCTCTCTGAAGCTGTCCACACAAATGTGTAGCTCTTATAAGCATATTATTATGTAGTTCATGCAAATAATAACAACTTGGTGAAACCACTGTTCATGGGTACTTGCATGCATGAACTTGCATGCAGTGAACAGAGAAACAAAAATAAATCCTGGATATGCAAAACCATTACTTAGGCTGGAGAGTAAAAAAAACGTTTTTAAATCTCATTTCTGTAATGTACTTTATATGCTGCTGATAGGTATGACTTGGACATCACAGTAGGAGAAGGAGTATTACAGCTGTTCTCTCATGGGATGAGAGTCTGGCCCCACTGAATCCACGAAAACCCCTCGAGGCCCATATTTTAGGTGAGACTCTCAGAAGTAGATGACCTTGGGTGCTGAATGAATTCTTCCTCTAGTCCAGCACACTATTCACCTCCTGAGTACATTTCAAGACCTTATCTGTTTCTCTCACTCTTTACGAGATCTGGTTTATTTATTGTATGCTTGACAAGTCGCCTTTCCCCCATTTTACTTGTTGATAAATAATCAGCTTGCAACTAATTATAGCTGATGGTTTTGATCTCATTCTGTGTGAATTTACTGGGCAGTGATAGGGATATACAGAAATAAATACACAGAACATAGATATTATTGGAGTTGATGGAAAATACCAGTTACATGAACATATTGATGTAATTAAATACACACAGATCACCAAGTCTTAGAAAGAGTGACCTTTTACTCATACTCTAGGTCAAGGATATCCAGTAGCAGCATGAGAAATAACCAACTGGCTTGCCATGAGTGCTGGCAGGTAGGCAGACTGCCCACAGTGGGTGCACAGGCAGGTGTCAGGCAGCACCAGGCAGGCACAGTGGGCATCTCACCTCTCCCCACACACGCTGCTGCTGTAGAGGAAAAGCAGAGGACCAAACTACACAGGGTCTTTTTCTCACACAGTTCAATAACTTCTGATGATGATGAAAACCAGGGTGTCTTTAACATAGCTGTGTCACTCTGGACCTGGAGCAGAGCTTGCTGGCATAGCAATCCCAAGTTATGTGGTAAAGTTCTGAAAATCCTTTTTTTTCATCTCTTTTTTTTTTTGTATAATGAGTGTTTAAAAGCTTAGCAAATAGAGTCCTAAAAATGTAATTGTAGCTTGGTAGCACTATTAAATATGTATACTGTGGTCTTTTTGACAATTGTATTAATCCCTTTATAAAGTCTTCAGAAGTTCCATCACAGAAGCATGGATGCTGTTTTGATCTATTTATTACTCTTAAGTGTTCAGAGAACTGTCCCTATTTTCTAATTAACACTTTTAAAGATAAAAAGCTATGTATTAAATCAATCTGAATGATGGTTGTTTGTGAATCCCACAAGATAAGGCAATTTGCATGTTCACTTTGTACTTACAAACTAAATCTGCACATCTCCAAAGCAGCTCCTTATAATGTAAACCTTTTGTGAGTATTTGTAACTTAAAAGAAAGTTTGGCCTAGTACAGAGGCAGTGCCAATTATCTAAAGGACTTCTTTACTGAACATGATTAAGATACAAAATTATTAGGTTGTTATTTTACATTGTTTGCAGAGAAATTTGAGGAAACTACTTTAGGAACGTTAAGTGTTCTCCTGTTTTGCTTTCTTTCCTTCTTTTTTTGTACATGTAGTAACATGAGTGCATTCATGAACAAGCAACCAGTCCAAACAGCAGCCAGTTTCCACATCACAGTCAGGTTCAGATTCCTTTGACATGAATTAAATCACTGTTGAGATCAACTGTTCACCATCCTGGCTGAGTGTTAAGCTGCAGCTTCAACTAGAAGACTTTATAAACTGGATTTTAATGCAAGTGTTAAATTAAAACAGTGATTTATTGCTAGAAATCCATTTCAGATTATTTAGCACTGTAAACATATTTACAGAAGTGGATATTTCACAGCAGTGAAATGGTTCCCCATATCAGAAATGACTCCACCCTTGCTAAGAAAGAAATCAACAAAAGCCATATCTCCAAACATCTCTTGTGAAGATGCACATTATTATTTCCAGATGGTGAGAACACAGCAAGTATACCTACAAGACATTTTTTACTATATTTGTGCTTGAACATCTTATCAGACATTATTTCTTTCAGATTTGGCAATCTGCCTTCAACCACTGCCTTGGCTTCTCTGTAACCACTGGCCCAGTGGTTCTACTTGTCCACAGATGAGAAGCAGGACTAATATTTCTTCATGACTTATCCCCAGCAGACCTTATCATGGCTCAGGCACAGAATACCTCCTCATCCTCATTTTGAGACTTCCACATCTTCTTCCACTAGCCATTTAGTAAGTGGACAGTCATGTCACAAAATACCTTTTATAAGCTCACCTCCTTCACCATGCTATATAAAAGTCTCCTATATATTCAGTGGTAGACCATGGTGGGTATATTTTTGTTCTGGTACTGCAACTACATGATCAAATTTTTGTGCTCTAGGGTTAATCTGGGTCAGAAGGCCCCAAGAATGCACATCTGATACTCCTAATCTAATTCTGGAAACGTGAGATTTGCAGACAGCAAATCTCTTTCTGAGAGCAGAAAAGAATGTCAGACTCACTGGGACACTAAAACAACTTTCAACTCTTTTTCACTTATGTAGCATTTAATCCAAGGACTTCAAACATATTAATTTACAGACCTCTCTACACACCTGTGACACATGTATTATTCTACCTCACAGAGAAGGGAAAATAGGCACACCTGCCTCCCCAAGTTCATTCAAGGACAGAACTAAACATGGACTATCTAGAAAGGATCCAGGATAACAACTCAGGAGTCCACAGTCCCAATAATGATAGAAATCCCACTGAGACTAGGGAAGGAAAGGCAGAGAGTTTGGCTCATCAGAGCATTTGTATCGTGGGAATTTGCCAATGGGTTAAATGAAGAGATAGGCTTCTATCTGGAAGAAACAGCAAGAGAAGTAAACATATAACACAAAGACTGGTAACAATTCACAAAGAGCATGGAAATATAAATGTGACAACTCTTAAGGTTGGTTTTTTTTTTTTAACCCAACATCACAAACTTTAAAGTGATGCATAACCTAAAACTTCTTTTCAAGAACAGCACATCACAGGAGACACAAAAGCCCAATTTTTATTGAAAGTTGATGAGATTAACATAGATTATCTTTAAACTGGATGGCCTGAGAGCGTGTTCAAGACTTTAGTCTCCTAGACACATCCTGACTCCATCATTGAACAAGAACCAGATATGAACTTTTCTTCCTTCTCCAGAAAGCCTGTTTTCCATGAATGGGAAACCTGGCTATGTAGATGAGTCAGGAGACACAGCCATCTTCAGCTAGCCTCTTGGTGTGGTAACTGAAGGACAGGACTTTGGGCCACACTGTCTAGATGCCGCAGAGATCACTTAAATGAAACCACAAAATTCATTGTCCTCCTAAACTCAAAGCAATGAGCAGAGCTTTTTTACCTCCACCTCCTCAATTTACAATTTAACTAACCATAGCCAGCTTCTACCCTTATACCTGCCACCGCCTGTGTGCTATCATTCATTTGCCTGCATGTCACCACAACAGTGTAAACCATTAAGCAACATCTCTGCATCACCAAAGACACCTTTCTCCAGTGTTAGGTCATAGTCATGGTGAAAACCTACCTCCCAAGCCTCAGGCTCCCTTCTGGGCAACAACGCAACACACAAAGCAAATTATAATCTTTATAAAGCAGAATAAAATAGAAAATAAGACAATAGCCAGGATTATATTAGGTAGGGATCCATGTAAAACTTTTCACCAAAAAACCTTTCTATTCAAACAATGCCTCAAATAATCTTATACCACAATGGCAGCTTGCTAGATTGGATAAAATAATAGTTTTGTCTCACATCGTCATTTAATATTTTATCCCCTCAGTAGAGGAAACTTAAGTAGGCTGGTAGAAATTAGCCAAGCCAAGCTAAACAGACCGAGTGGGCACAAACCTTGCCAAGAATGGGCCAAGACGATCCCTTGGCACAGGGCTGGGGCAGCTCTGCAGGACAGTCTAGCAGAGTCGTGTGGAGTGTCTGTTAAAGGTGCCTGACTTACATGACGTGAATTTGACACACATTCAAGAAAGCAATGAGTCATGAATATAAACCAGTCTCAGTGCCTTACTCAGACAGCGAAAGGAAGTCAAAAAAGAAAGGTATTGCACTTCCCAGGCTGAGGTCTGTCAAGCTTTGGTGAGGGCAGCCTGAAGATCTTCCTTGATAAAGATCTGCCATGGTAGGGAAGTGAGAACAGCCCACAACACAAGCATCAGCTAAATTGTCTTCTGGTTTTTGTTTTGGGGTTTTTTTGGTTGGTTTTTTTGGGTGTTTTTTTTTTTTAAAGGAGGAACTAAAACGTCTGTCCCAATCCACACACTGTAGGAGACAAAGCATATTGATGGTTCAGTTACTAAACACACTGTGAATTTTCACAGTGGATCAGCAGAAAGTTATGAAGCACAGGTGTTCCTGTAATTGTGATACATTGGGAAAATTCATACTGTTAAATGAGCCTCAGCTTCACACTTCCACCTGTGTGATGTGGAAATGTACTGTGGGTACACGGGGCTATAATCGACGATATGTAGGAATGATTGCTGGCTGGTTCAGGACCTGCTAGGGTTTATTTCTCTTAATTCGTCTGAGTGTATAATTTCTGCATTTACATTTACTGCCATCATAAATTAAGAAACGTGTGTTATACATGCTGGTAAAAATAATGATAACATGCAAAAAAACAAAGTTAATACACTGAATGGAAAAAAAATCATGAAAGTCTGTATACCAAAGGAAATCTAGAGAACCTTTAGGAAATGGAAAGTATTTCAACAAGAGAATGAAAGCAGTTGTTTTTTCCTTCACATTTCAATTCTACTCAACAGTTTCTTGTTTTCATTTTTTATGGAGGGGGAAGGGAGGAGATGATTCTAGAATGGGAAATGTGGGAAATGTTACAATGCAGAAAGATGAGGTCTGGAAGCAGGTGGAAGAAAAGATCTACTTGGATTACCTGAAACTGAACATGAGAAACAAAAGGAGAACATTGGCATATAGCTAGATTTATTTTCCTTTAACAGGTGTTAGTTAGAATGAGAATTGGAGAGGCAGAATTTCTTAATTTTGTTCCAGACCTGTCAGAGCTTCTCAAGTGAGTGTTTCAGGATTATAAATACCAAAAAAAAACCCCAAAGATCAAATGATCTTCCTGCATGCCTTGGAGGTGTCAGCTCTGGTGTTTGACAAGGAACACAAATTCTGGCTACTCATGAGAGAGCCTTTCAAGCTGTCCTGGAGAGAGCAGACTGCTCTTTGCTAAGGTTAGCTGACATGACAGAATATCTCTAAAATAACTAGTTTTCAGGAATATTTCCCTTTTAAAAAACCATAATCACCACCTTGGCATGACACCTTTAAGAAAATGAAGACTTGAATGCAACATCTCATATTTTGTGTACTCACAGCACCTTGCCCTGGGCAGCAGCTTGGTGCTCCATAGATGGAGTTTCAAACTGGCCTTCAAAAGTAGCCCCAACTGATAAGAACTATCAAAGGACAACTATTCATCATAAGGGTGTCAAAGCAGATAAGCGTTGCAAGGACTACAGGCACAGCTTCTTCCCCAATCACAGATAACAATACCTCTTTTCCAGGGAACTCAGTAGCGTTGGAAAAAGGAGGAAAAAAAGGCTAGAATCTGTTTTGGTGAGAAAGCTTTTCTGAACAGCCATGGCAAATGCAACCACTTCAAGGTATGCTATGTGACAACCATTTAATAACTCATTTAATGGGGCTAAATGAATCTAAGCTTAATGTTTTAGTCACAAGATATTTTCCATCAGATATTGCTATTTTCCCACAACATCGTCTACTGAATTTCTCATGACTCTTCTCTTGGATCTTTCCCCTCATTTAGCCCCTTTCTGAGACTCTCCTTTGTTCTTTCTTCTCTCTGCCTTTTCATCACTCCCCCTTCTTTCTACCCTCTGTCTCTTCCAAGTCCTTTCTGCAGACTTCTCCCCTCTCTCTCCTCTGAAGTTTATATGCTTCATCCCTCTAATAGTTCTGGAAAATTTAACTTCCTTAGCTCAGTTGCCTTTGAATAGCCCAATATATCTGCTATCTGCATGGTCTCCTCTACTTCAACCCCAGTAATCCACCCAACAATATCTCAATTCCCAAATGCTCTACTTGTCCCACCTTGTAAAGTCACTCTCCTTCTGGATGGGTGTGTTGTACCAAGGCCTTTTGATCTCATCAGTCTCTCCTAACCCTGCATAAATTCATAGCTGGTAGTGACTTATTCAGCAAACTGGGTTATTCCATTGCTATCACTACTGCTCCAATGGTCATCTTGGTCCTAAATGGAATTAGCCACCACACCTCTTCTTCCTGTCTGCTGCCAGCCCATAGTAAATTTTATATTTTTTTTTTATAATATATATAAAATACCCCTAACACAACATCAAAACCAGGCATTTCAGTCTTCTCAATCATATAATATACCAGGACTAGTGGTATTACACAGAAAGCATGTAGAAGCTCATGTAGTTTACAACAAAGTTGATATTGGTAGCAATATCAGAGAGAGATGGGGATGTCTCTGAAAGTGGATGGGGAGACTGGAAAAAGGCACATCCCCCACCACCATTTCCTTTCTTGGTAAGTGTTGCACTCCTGTAATACAGGACTGACATTGCTTGTGTGTGGCCTTTCTTCCTCCTGGCCTCATCAAATATTGCACCAAGCTTAATCTTTAATTCTTCATAATAAGGAACGAAGTAGACCTTAAATTTATCTCTTTATTGACCTGCAGATTATCCCCACAGGAAGTGGTCAGAGTGGCTGGAATCCATGTTATTTACCAGCTTAAAGTCAAAAGCTCTTCAGATGGAGAAATGCTCAGATATTAAGATATTACCAGTATTTGAAGTATCCATATTTATTGATGTATTCAGTGTTTGAAACTATTTTACCCTTTAAACCTCTTCCCTCCTCTAGAAAATGGATTTGTATATGACTTGAAAAATCATTAGTTGCTAGCTTTTAATAAACCTGATGTACATTTTCATTTCAAGCCTAAAATTCATCCCTATTGGCTGGTGTCTCTATTTACTTTCTGTTGTCCCATGTGATGCTGTGAGCTACCATTCCCACTGAGATTCTGTTTCAGAACCCCCCTCTGTCCCACAGCCACAGGTCCACCTTGTCACCAGTTTCCTATCACTCATGTTCAATTCCTGTCCTCCCACTCTTGTTCAGTGTCTTGGATCTCATTTTTTCCTCTCCTATTCCTCACAGTCCACAGGATACTATTTGCTCTCAGTTCCACCACATTTTTTATCTTTAGACTTCTTTGTCAAACTTTATTTCAATCTTACATTCCATATTACTTTACCTGATTTCTGCCCTATTCCTTAGCAACTAGAATAACTTTCTTTCCTGAAAGTACTATCACTTCCATCACATTGCAAATAATGGAAAAGGGGCAGATGGAGGACATCTCCACAAGGATTAGTCTCATATTTCTATACATAGGGGTTAAAGAAACATTGTAGCTCCACCAGCCTCAGTCCTACTGGCGGGGGGGGGGGGGGGGCGCAGGGGAAGAGAGACATAAGCACTGTGGATAAATGTAAAATCTAAAAACAATTTGATAGTGGTGACCATGAGGAACTTTCAGTCACAAATAAAGTGAATATCACATTAAAACTGTGAGAGTTGGCCAGCGGTTACCAGTTTCAGGCAGTCCAGGGAGCTTACAGCCTTGGAACAGCTATGTTAGCCTCGATTATATAGGGGATATAATGGAAACCCTTTTTGTACTGAGCAGCAAACAGTGTAAAATCTGAGAAGGTCTCCACAATTCAGGAGCCTTTTTGTGTTACTTGCACTTTTGCCACCTCCCTCATGTGCTCCATCTCCTGTTAGTCATCCAGATACTATGGTGACACGCTGCTGCCATGATGAGGAGGGCGAGTGGTGTCCAGGTGCCACTGGGATAACGGCCTTTGACAACAGATGGTTATAATATTACATTACACCCTTGGCACCATGGCTTACTGACTAGACTGGTAAAATCCCACACAGCATTTTGGAGCTTTCTTGGGTCTCCCATTCTCTAATCATGGTCTGCAGAAGCAAAGCGCTGCTCTCATGGCAGTCAGGAACTGGCCTGGTGATGGGTTTAGCATAAAGATGGTACACCTCTCCTCTTCCAAAGCCAGGCTGGTTTGGGCTCATCCAGTGTAACAGTAATTGTATGCTTTACAGAGTACTTGGAATCATATTTGAAAATGTATGGAAAATGAAAGGAAATCTACGATATAGTATTTTTGATCACCCCCACCCCTTTTCTTTTTCTTTTTTAAAACAGAACTTCTTGTAAAAATATTGCAAGTCCAGAAAATCCTTTAGATTAAGAAGTTGTTATACAGTAAAATAACTTTTGGCAAATTACTCTCAAGTCTTAGTTTTCCTAATGTTATCCTGCTATTTCAGAGACATATATATCTCCTGTACATTGTACAGGCCTTCAGAATCTGACACTGTTCTCAGAATAATAAAAGGGATGGGAAATGAACATAAGAATTTTTAATGTATCATATACATTTGCTATTGCCTGACAATAAAGAAAAATAGGTAAAAAGGTGAAGTTGATAACAATGTCCAGAGACTTTAATGCAGAATATCATCAAAAGAAGCTAATTCCAGTGATTATGCTGGAACCATTCTAGGATTCTACTGTAGGTTTGGAAAAATAGAATGAAGAAGTAAAATGAATATATTTCTATATGGGGTTTGAGAATAACATTGCCACATTTTTTGCTTTCAGTTGCTATTCAAGAATCTTAGCACAGTTCTTAATTGTAGCGTTTAAGTGCCTTTGTTACTCCATTGTGTGTTAAATAATGTCATTACAATTGTTATGCTTACACACCAAGTTTTGCCAAAATCCCCCACTCACTGCTTCTTCATTAAATAACAACAAACCGTGAGGGTTAGTTCTGCATCAGCACTTCAATTTCCTCATGAAAAATTGGCCTTCTTTTTTCTTGGCTTGTGAACACCCCAACCAATATCACTCATGTCTTGTTATACAACAAAAGGAAATAACGGCGCCTGCAACAGCAATCTGGCTTTGCCTGCCTGTGCTGGATGCCATTTTGACTTGTGCAGCCCAGACAGCACTCATTGCTCCCCCATCGCCTTTGCGGAGATAGGACGAGGTCTTAATCTCCCAAATCGACTGGAAAGGGAACATTATCTGAACGCACTGGCTAGGTGGGTGCAGAGAAGCACACGTGCTACATGGAGGCATGGAAACAATCATCGCATCCCTTTTACATCCACTTTTTCTTGTGAAGATAATGACAAAAGAGAGATAAATGACAAGCACTGAATGTGCATTACATGTGTCTTGCTGCTCCCTAAAACAAAGCTCTAATCACGCAACGAGGTGAGTACGCTCAGACCTGGCACCTACATGTCTTGGGTACTTCAGTAGGATGCATGCATCTCCACATCTTGCTTATTAATTCGGGGGTGCAGATGTATTGGTATGCTAGTAAGAAAACAGAGGACTCACTGAAATTGGGTCTACAAGCATTTAACAAGTTTGTAGTTCAGCAACTAGAGACATGCTTTATTTAAAGCACATAGTCATTTGATTATAGAGTGCCCATGAAAAGGAAGTCCTAACCTCACATGAGACTTCCTATCAGTAGACAAGAAATAATAGGTCAAAGCAGTAAGTCCACTGGCTTCAGTGGCACCATTCACACACCTACATGAGCATAAATACTTTACCAGCTCTGGACCAAACCCAAAGCCCACCCTGTGAGGTGCTAATGCCACATGCACCTTTCAAGTTGGAACCCATGAGACCTGGAGCAATACCTCAGGAGTGCCAGAAGCCCTCAACCCCTTACTGGGTAAACCACTCCACCAGATCAATCTCAATCAACATGAACCTGCACCAAAGATGTCAAAAGAACTAGATGTCACCAGCTTCAAAGGAGGCAGGATTGGGCCAACAGCCTTTTTTTTTTTTCCTGTCTGTTATCTAACAAAAAGCAGAGGGAGATTTTCAACTAAATTTCCTAAATGGAAGCTGGTGACAAACACCTTTCACACGTTCCTTTTTCTGGAAGAAGTGAGGGAAGGTGGCTCAGTGGCTCACATGCTAATCTTCTACTGCTGGAACTATAGATCAGATGGCAGTTTGGTAATTTTTAGCACAGCTCTTGTTTAGCTCAACACAGACACAGAAAATGAAGCACTCATTTGCTGACTAGAAAATCACAGTTGAGGTCGATTGATGAAGCAGTGCAAAGAAGCCTGTTCTGTCCCCAGCTTGTGGATAAACAATACCAACCATCACCCTTCACTAGTTATATATTCAACTCTTGAATATTTAAAAATCTAGCTAAGCTACTATATGGCTTACCAGTGATTTGTAGGGAAAGTGTCAGATTATTTTACATTTAGTAACACTTGAAGCAGCCAAGCTGCCCTATGTGTCTAACACAGAATAAAATCATTACAGAGGAAGAAGAAAAAAAAAAAGAAAACCAAGCAATACCAAAAAGCACATTAAATGATAAACCATGGAAGTGGATTTTCCATTACTCTGTAAAACCTTAGGAGGCCATGAGTTAACTGAAGCAAACAGAACAAAAAAAAAAAACCAAACACAAACCACGAAGCAAGGAAGGTACCATAGCTACTTTCTTGAAAACAAAACCAATCTTTTCATTCCTGCCATTTGTTAGAATTCTTCCTCCAGGCAAGCTGGACAGCTGCACTAGTAGGTTTTTTAGTCATGGGTTGTAAGCCCCACCTGGCTAGATTTGTTTAGCAGACAGCTGGCAGAATGAAATAAAAAGAACAGGGACATACAAACTGCTTCCAAAACAAAAAGCCGAAAGAATACTTTTTGGATGCTTTAGCTTTCGCTGAGTTTATTGGGTGCATGTTTGGGGGAGAGTCTTCCATTAATTTTTATCATCCCCCCTCTCTCTGCACCCCAAAAGTATTAAAAAAAGCTGAAGCAAGACTGCAGGCTGCGTTAAGCAGATCAAAAAGGAAGGGAAAAACCCCATCTCAGGCTATTTTTTTGTACATGTGCATACATATATAAATGCGTATCCACACACACACACTCACAGTCTCCCTCAATTATGGTTTACAATTCCCCAAGAATGACATTGGTTTTAAATTAACTTCTCTTCTTATTCTTTTCTTTATAATTTTTTGTTGGCAACTTTCTTCCTCTATTTTCTAAAGCCAGTAAGATAGATTTTCTTCATCTGGAATGTTCTTTCTAGCTTAAAGATAAGGAGTTTAAAATTGTGGGAATGGCATCCCTCCTGCATCTGTTTCTCTCACAAACCTATCAAATATCTAATTTTTGGCATTACTGCTGGCTCCAACAGGGGATGACATAAACCAGCTTTGTGGTTACATGTTTCACTTTTAATCTCATGAAAATGAAAATCAGTGCTGAAATGTCCCTTTACATGTGACAATGTGGGACTCTTTTCCAAAAACCAAAGGAAAGGGGCGTTACCCTAGTTAAGCCTAATATACAGCATATGTATAAATTTGCTTTTAGTTTGGATTTAGCTTGATCCTAGCAGAGACATTTCAGGATTTTTTAAAATTATTATTATTATTATTATTTTGGTTTACTGAAGAGATTTTAAACAATTTTGAAAGCATCACAGTCACCACACAAAGGAAGATGCACAATAAACATAAGATAGTAATCAGCAGATGAGCAGGCTGTTATGTGACAACAAATCTTCTGCAAGTAATATCATTTTCCACACAGCTATATGGTCACATTCCCGTAACATGTTTCTGTAGTTAGTGTGAAGGGAATCTGGTTTTTGCATGAGTTCTTTATTAAGAGCTAATGTAGTAATACTGGATGTACAGCTACAAACCAAGATGACTTGGATACTGTCTTGATTGGAGAAACTTTATGAAAACAAACTCCAAATGTTTAAAAATAAAAATCTGCCTTGACCCTATTTGAAAAGGAACACGTGAGAAAAAGAATATTTAAGTTTACAGTATGACCAGTACCTATGAAATGCAGATGATCTGAGGTTAAAAGAAGCCCAAGCTAGCCTGAAATGCAAGCCTACTTTTATATTCCGTAGAAACGTAACAAATATTAGCTACAGGAAGGCCCTGAAACCATATCTAAGTCATTGCCTAGCACAGCACTCACCCTCCCGAGCAGGAGCCGTTCTTGGCTGCCCTCCATCTCTGCTTATACATCTCCACCGAGCGTAGACTCCGCGGAGCCTGGCATGATACGTGTGTTTGACAGTCCTTACTTTACCAAAAACATCAATATCATACACTTCAAACAGAAGAAGGGCACCCATAGGACTTAATCCTCTGGGCTCAGGGAAACCCAATGTCTTCCCCAAGGACAGAAATTGTGGCCTATCCACACTTCCATCATGCACAAAATCCGTGTCTCAGCCAGCGGGCGAGCAGGAAAATGGCATTTGGAGGGGGTAATATCGGTCACTCAGGGTGTCTTCATGGCTATCCTGGCTAAGCTAATCTTTGCAACAGCTTCCTGCTCCACTTAATGGGTATTTTATCAAATAAATGCCCAACTATTTGCTAGAAAATACATAACCGTGCATCTTTTGAGGTCCTTCTGTTGATTTCTTGAAGGCAAAACCTATGAAGTCCTCTGTGCTGTCCCATGCACCCCTCCCAGGCTCCAGCTGAAAGAAGTAGTCACACTAATTTTGTGTATCTCACATTTCTTGGGTTAACTCTCTATAAGAGTTTACCCTGCCCTCGATGAACCTGCAACTCAGCCAGCTTCTTTAGTAAAGAAAATTGATTCTTGTTTACTCCTTTCAGTAAAGAGAATCATGATGAATTTTAATAGGCTCACCCCCCACTGCTTGAAAATCTCGCTCCTTTGGCTGCGTGAGCTTTGAAATACTTAAATCAGAAATAAGCCCGTATTTAAAGAAAAAGATGATGAAGAAGAAATTCCACAAGTTTAAAGCTCATCCTTAATACCTGGCCAAACATTCATGTTTCTTCCTGTGTACCTCACTGCAACAAACGCTTTCTATATTATGAGAAACCTGCCTGTAAACTGAGCTCTGCTTTCTAGCTGGACGACTAATGATGGCAAAACAACTGAAAGTGTTTCATATTTATGTTGGAAGATTAACATAACTCATTTCAACTCCATTGAACGGACACATTTTACTCAGGAGAGAAATATTAAAAAAAAGCAAGAAAACCCACAAATGCTGAGGGAAAAGGGACATCAACTCTTAAAAATATTTCCTGGTATTACCATTCATATGGCATAAACAAACAGGCAGAGTGCATACATATTGGCCCCAGTCCTGTAATTTGGATGACAAGGGAGATCCTTTTGCCTAGGCAGTGCAAAACTAATTTCACCACACTGGCACATAATGCAATGTGATTGCTCCCTCAGTTTTATATTACAAGGTCACTGGAGCAAAAATTTTTGTGGTTTGTACAGTACCAAGCACTCCAAGAAAACTTATTATATAATGATGTTATATTTAGTATAAATAAACCCATACCTACTATATAATACGGGGGAAAATTATTTGTCTGACGTAACAACTCTGCAAAAATGTAAAGGACAGTTTGTAGAAGAAACAATTTTGATAAAGAAATTTTGCTTATTTCTTATAGTACAAAATTTACTTTACTTTTCTGAGAACTCACAAACATTTGGAAACTTTAAAATGAAGTATTTCCATACATGGATTATTTTTTTTCTGTGCATCAAAGAACTGAATCCAGATTTCAACTTTTAACATTTCTGACAAACAGAACGTTACAATCTGGCTAAACCATGCAATATTGCAATGTTATTAATGCTAGACTGTTGATCACTTAAATAAGGAAAAGACATTGCTTTTCCCGAGCTCTTCCAATAGACAGCATCACCCAGACCTCTGCTAAGATGCTGAGTTCAGTCTTGCCCAACGTTGAACTGGTTGGAAATTTTTAAAATAAAACATTTGAAATATCAAAGTTGATTCTACTTTAGTTCAGAACAGATCTATCCAGTATTAAACAAAATAAGCTTTTTTTAAATAAAAATAGAAATTCTGTCAACATGTTTATTTACCAAAACACAAGCCTATAAAAGTGATGGGTGTTCCCATAACTGCCTCAATAATAAAAGGTCATGTTTTCCTTTTTTAAAAGCTATGCAACAACAAATCCTCTTTTCAATTCTATTTTTTTTCCACTCCAAGCAGAGAGTTTTATCTGGCAATAACAACTGGGCTCACTTCCTTCAGCACCTGTATTTTCTGAGAGGCCAGTAAAACAAGTACTGATTCGGCTTCATGTATGAGTTTTAATGTAATTTCAGCCTTTTGATTTATATTTTACTTTTATCTCATATGTTTAATACCAGCACAGTTATCCCCCAATGCTTTATGGGGCATATACAGCACCAGGCAGCTAGTAACTTTATGCACTATTATTGCATATGTATGCATTGCACCAGACTTCAGCACTGTAGCTGAAATAACTCATTCTTAATTACAGAAGTACTTGGAAACTTCATCTTGCTTCTCTTTTTCAGCTTCATTTTATCCCAGATTACCCCTGAAAAATACATTTTGAAATACCTTTCCATATTGTTGTTTAGATACTTCATTTGTTCAGTAAAAGTATTATAAAATGGTGTCCTCCATCCTCGTTAGGACGAGTGACAATATTCACGCAAAACTGACACACACACGGCTTGAGATAAATGATCCAGAATGAATACTATCAAAAGATAAAGAATTATGGCAATCTTTATTTGGAAATACAAAAACTACCCTGTAATCATTGCAGCTAAACTGCTCGGGCTCAAGATAGGCACATACTTTTTGAACTGTGTCCTCTATCAGCTCCATCCCACGATTTTACCCAGACTATGCTTCACTTGATCCTACTTTGGTAGATATCATAGCTGGATCCAGAAAGAGCGTGCAAGAGTATGCTGGACTATGTGCACAGGCACACGTGTGTCACCAACCCACACAATATAACTGTGTATTTACAAAAAAAATCACTTCCCAGAGCAAAACACAAAGCAGATTTTTTCAGCAGACCCAGCAGCAAGCACAGCACTGGCGCCGGTGTCCGTTTGAAGGCAGCACCCATATCAATGTTGTAATGAGAGTCAAATCCCATGTAATTTACACATTAAAAGGAGAGAGCAATGCATGAAAAAAATCAGATTGGCTAATGAAAAAATCAGTTTGTCTAATGAAATTAAAGTCCCTAATCAAATATTGGCAGGAAAGATATTTAGAAACTCTCCTAATGTCATCCAGCTAATTCTCCCCTATTCCAACTAGAAGGTAAAGTAGTTGACTTTTATTCCCCACTGAACCTCCTGCCCTCACATCACCAGAAAGACCCTGTACTGAAGAGCATAATTAAGGCAGATTAGGGCAGATTTAGCTGTAAACTATACCAGGCACAGGTAATTGTTTTTACTTCAGAGGTTGCATGACAGGTCAGGAGCCACAGCCCAATGCTCCAGATAGGTGATGTACCTTCTGGAGAGGCTTTCCCAGTAAGGAGTCTTTGAAAAATATTTTTTCCTCACCTGATAAGTACACTCATAGCAAAACAAATATTGAAGCACATGCTGCCAAAGTACAGGGGAATCTGTGCTCTTGGGTCGCTGCCTCTACTGGGTTACTTTTAGTTTCCAACTTTTTTCTCTCTAGAAGATTTTTAAGGAACTAGTCAATTAAAGTATTTCATAGGAAAACAAAACCAAAAAAAACAACAAACCTGGAATTAGTATGTCCTATAAAGCATGAATTATCTCATCATCCACTAACCTCTGCTATTACCCTTCTTAGGTCTTGCCCATCTGCCTCTCCTGGTTTTGTCCTTCTTCCCTTCTCCTTGATAGCATCTCCCTGGTGTCTCTTCATCCCCAAGCATCAGCCACCCTTTGTGCCGCAGCCTAATTCTGGAGTCACCACTGACCCCCACCGTGCACTTGTCCCATTACCTCTCCCACCACTGTCCTACCCTTCGTTCCTCCACACCATTCTTCCCTCTGGTGTTTCACCTCTCCTTTCACCTTTTCATATCGCCTGGGTTTGGGGAGGGAAGCACTGTGAAGCCAGGCAAGACAGTCTTCCTATTCTCAGCTCCAGTGAGAGCCTCATCCAGGCCCCCAGCAACGTAACTAAAAGATGACAACCATACAAATGAAAAAGTTGAACGCTTTAACACTGTCTTCATCTGTGTACAATCCATTCCCTAAAGGAGAAATTTCTTCTAATATATAACACAGACTTCTCTTCATACACTACCCACTGTTACTTTTGTTTTTCTCGTGACATTTGAAATATCTCTAACACGACAAAATCCCAAGGCTGGTATAAGGGGTTTTTTAATTAGCAGGATCCTATACAAAGCTTTCTTGGATAACTGACTGCTGATCCCCAAAGGATGAAAACCTAAGCATAAGAGAAACCACTCCAATGAGAATATGGGGCAACACTGTCCACCAATATTAGGAAATCCATGAAGTTCATTGTATCATATACAGAATATTCCAACAAGAAGAACTGGGAGAGGAAGAGGTCAAACAGAAGAATAAAAGATTACCATTGACCATTATAGCTAACACCATCTTGCTGGGCAGTGATTTATTAGTAGGCTGTAGTTTTGATGATGGCCTTTCATTGTTTTTTGTGGTAACACTTTATTTTAAGTATCTTATCATTATGAATTCATTTAGTATTGATTGCAGCGGCTCTGATCATAAAGAATTAATTTGGCATGCCATGAATGTCATATGCATTCATATAAAAAAATTTGCTTTAATTCAAGATTAATTAATATGGGAGAATGTTATTGCTTTTGTAATATCACCGTCTTAATACATTTCATTTTTTCCAGTAGTTCAGAAGTCCGCTCAGTGCTTTCACCAGAGTTTCATTTTTACACAAGTTTTTTAAAGAGTAACTAGAAGACTTTATTTCTTTGAGCTTTTGGGATTAGGGTTTATAAAAACAACTCCCAGAGTGCTTAATGGTCCCAAATCTCATGCATTTATTGCACTAGCTGGACTAAGCAGGTTTTCCTACCTATCTGATGACACTGCAACAAGCAAAGGTAATTTAAAGCTTGCATTTCCTCCTAGTCCAACGGAAAGGCTTGTGTCTTGAACGAGAGCTGACAAACACAGAAGGGATTACCTGTGACTTCAAACCCTCTGTAGATATGTCAAAATACACTCTGAGCAAATTGAGCTTTGACTGAAAACAGGTATGTGCTTTGGATGCTATGTCTCATTGCATCTGTTACAGGCAACATATCAGCCACATCTCCATCCGGCTGCTTCCGACTGTGATGCAACATGACACAGTTTGATAACAAAAGGATGTAATACACCATAATGACTCCAGGCAGGCAATTGCAATGCAATGGGATGTGCTGCCATGTAGTAGCAGGTGACATACCTCTTCAATCAGTCATGGACTAATCACTAAAGCCTCCAGTTTAGGTTCACTTTGGAAAAAATCCTGAAGTCTTGATGATTATTTTCACCCAAATGTTTCAATATTGCTTCCTGCTGCACTCACCCTGGCTTCCCTTCACTATTGCTGAATTTCCAGGTAGCAGCTGAAGCTATACCAAAAAAACCCCAAACCAATAAATGCCTGGTATCTGGGCTATGCACAAACTGATCCTCTTTGCTAGGGAACATGTATGCATTCACCCTTAAAAATTTACAAAGAGAATGCTGCGAAGGTAGGAGGCTATTCTTTATTTGTGCTATGGGAAGCAATAATGGAGATTTACAGTTCTTCAATACGGCAAAGGATTTCCCAGAATGCTGACTAACTGAACCACTCTGTACTTTATTGATGTAGCAACACACTGAAAACACAGGTTTATTAATAAATAGCTTGACTGAAGTGTAAGATGTAGAGAAAGCCTGGAGAAGGACATCGTCTCTACAAAAAACATGGAAATGTGGGGAACAAAAAAAGGAAAAAATTGTATGGGACAGAAGAAATATGATCAGGAGATTAACTCTGGGGATGAGGAGAGAAATTCAAGTGCCTGGGGAAAACACTGAAGAGTGCAGGGAGATCTACGGGAGGTCTGTGCCTGCAAAACGTTTCCCCTCCTGTTTCTGATTTGCGTAGCTTTAACCATCCTGCCATTTAATTAATTTCTTTTGTAGAGAATGTCACAGATGTAAAAATCTTCTTCTAAAAAAAAAAATAACCCAAACCCTGGTGCGTACATGTAAAATGTCAGACTCAGGTTGTGTTGCAAGCAGCGTTGATGGAAAGCAAGCTCAGGGCCACTGGTAGGGGATGAGCTCCACTCATACCTCTGTGAGCTCTGCTGTTCCCATGTCTCTGGAGCATCCTCTGGGCATCATGCCCCAGCTCCATGCACATGCTGGAGCAGCCTCCCCTGTACAGAAACCAGCAGATTTGGGGATGAAGCCACCCTCCCGCACAGCCCGCTACCATTTTGCCAATGAACTTTCATTTGCTTGTGTCTCAGCTGCCAGTACTCTGCTCCCGTCACTCAGTGGGACTCTGAGCAAAGCAAGAGAAATAGCAGGGGACAACGTCCCTTGCATCTTCCCTTTCAACTTCAGGCAGCGTGGGGAAGCGTATCAACATGTAGCAGATGTGCTGAGACCAAAGTGATCTCTTCCTCATGATTACAGTTGGTTATACCTGGGGATGCACAATTTAATTCAGGCACAAATGCGCAAAGGAGAGTGGTACTAAAGCAAAATAAGTGGTACTAAAGTCTTTGTTCCATGCACAGTAATATAGTGTTTTATTTCACTAGACCTGGCTCACACATAAAGAAGAGAGGCACAGTTTGATACATGCCTTCACCGATGAGTACTGCTAAGTAAGTGTATTTGTTCTCAGTGCTGTTGTCACAAATATCATGAAATTTCTTATTTGAAGTTGGGAACTAATGATTCTTTCTCCTTAATGTGCTACAGTGACTCTGCACCCTATTGTTTTCTACCATTTGAGAATGCTCAGGGATGTCATTATAACTTCATGTATCAATATTAAACCTTTGCAAACATGCGACTAAATGAGCAGTTATCTTTGTTTCTGAAAATAGCGTACCTTTTTTTTTTTTTAAACTTCATTTATCAGTAACTAGGTGTAGTCAATTGCTCTCCAGTATTGATCACAATATCTATAGCAGTCACAGAGTACCTTTGCTCAAGGTCATTGTAAGGTCGAGTTATGATCAATATGAATTGACTGTCTGCAAATAAATTTAAGTAGCTGACATAACTGAAAGAAGGACCTATTTAAAATTAAGGTGGACCATGTGTCCCTATGTTAGAAAGGCTCATGGACTACATAAGCACAGAAGAGGTACAAGTCATCTGAATGTACACCACCAGTTCAGCAGTTTTTCCTGCAATTAGAGATGGATAATTACAGATCTAATCCTGAAAATGTTTACTCCCAAGAGTAAAAAAACCCACAGTCTTCAGTTTTAGTCTGTAATGAACTGACTCACTTCAGACCCACTGCCTTGAAAGCAAATAAGTTAATATTAAAATAACATATGCAGGGTCTCTGTGGCTATGCTCCATTTTCCCTAGGCTTTTTGTACTCCATGGTCTGTAGAGAATCCAAAGAAGGCCAAACATTCCCAACGATACCTACACCTTGTTCTTCAGTCCCTATTTAGACATCCATATCTACAGGCAGCCCTATTAAAATACTTTACATTGAAGCCAACAATCAAATTTATTTATTTATTTATCAGTAGCCCCTGTTAGGGTTCCAGAGAAGATCTACCTGAGGATTTTAATGTCTCTACAATGAGCGGGGGATGGCACAAAACAAAACAAAAAAAACCTGAGCAGAATAAGTGTGTTAAACCACAATGGGCGCAGACAATGTCAGCCAACGGAGAGATGTCCCAGGTGAGACAGGCTCTGGGAGAAGACCTGTGATCAGGTCGCTGGCCACTGGATGTCACTGCTGCCTACCCAAAGGTAGCCTACAAAGCACTTATGTGACTGTAAAAATTGTGGCTGTAGGAAGCAGTTTTGCTGGAAACATTCCACATAGTTAGGCAATTTCTAATTTCAGAAAAATAGGCTCATAAAGCTCAAGAAGGCAATACCCAACTTCAAGAGTAATTAGTTTCATTTGTTTGCTTCAGCTTTAGCTGAATGAGAAACACTAATAAAGAGTGAGTTTGGGGGTCACAAGTAGTTCCAGAAAGTTGCAGCCATTGTGCTTTTAAAAAGGATCTCTTCAACAGAGGTGTTGCTTTTCAAATACTATTCAAAAGAACAAAATCAAACCCTCACCTTAGAAAATTCTTCTATTTCTATCAGCCTGTACCTGCAGAAAAAGCATGTTAGTTTGCCTTGCCTAATGGAGGTACCAAGCACTGCTCCTGACCATTGCAACCAACTACTCGTCATAAGCCCCACTGAATCAAAAATAGTATGACCAATATCAAGGAAAGATCTGGCCCACATCTGAAAAAAAAAATCTGAAATTATTTTCTATATTTAGACTATAGGATCTATATTATTATTGCTGTTATTAATTGAAGCCATTCATCTTGGTTCTTCACATTAGTGCAGCAGCTCTACGGGTGGGATTTATGTGACCAAATGCAGATGTCTGTCTTGCAGACATCTGAGCTAGGCTCTTCTCACATTCAGACTAGAAAAAGAGATGCCATTAATGTGGGATTAACCTCATCCTAAAGCAGATATAAAACCAAGCCAGATGAAATGCATTTTAAAGGATCTATTTCTCCCTGTTGGTTTAAAGGAAGCCCAAATTGACTAGCTCTGATCTAGACATCTAAAACCAGGTGAACTGATTCTCACTGCCATTGAGTTAAAAGAAAGCTGTTGAGGAAAAGAAAAATAGGGTGTTCCAGGTGTTCAGAGCAGGAGAACCAGTACAGCTCCTCTTAGGATCAGAGCTCTGTGTTAATTCATACCTTCAGAAGGATGGCCTAAGTCTTTCCATGAAATACTCTAGAAAAGGGAGCTCAGACTGCAGGGATATCAATAGTGCGAGGCTTCCCAAGACAGCTGAGCCCTCATAGACTGCTTCTGCTAGAGGTCTTACTCTGTTAGCTCCTAGTCACAGCTGCATGTTTCTAACCCTCCTTGCTGGGTTGCTTTTCTCACAGCTGTGCATGCTGAACCAGACCACCAAGGGGTTGGACAAGTACCAGACCTCATGCAGGAGAGAGCATGGGAATGCACAGTCAAAGCAGGCAGGGCAGCAGGACCACCTTTTCCTGGCAGTAGCGAACCATCAGATCAGATCAGCCATCTCAAAAGACTACGATGATGCAGAGTAGCCATCATGCTGGGAGGAGAGACCACCCAAGCTAGACAGTACCTCTCTTCAGGATTCCCAGTATGCCAATGCCAGCCCTACTTTGTCATTCAAGCCCCACTCCAAGACTTCAGATATAAATTTGAGTCCCAGCTGCACTTCAGGCTTTGCTGACAACTCAAGCTGGATTTTCTGGTTGGTGAAAGTGATGTTGTGCTAGAAGTCACACAAGATAATTTAAATCCCACCCTTTCCAAGAAGAAACCTGTTCCCTTCACACAGGGCAATTCCAGGTGTACATCACATATACAATGCCTGTGAAGCCTCTCCTTTCTTTACCAACTTCCCCATTGACCCCATATATACAGGAACTTTTCCAGTCTGTCTTGAGACATACAATAAGTGATACTCAACTAGTACCCAGAAACAACTGCTCTGTTTCGAGAAAAACCAAGACAGTATCAGTCACTTTTTGAAGCATCAAAGCAAGCCACAAGCTCCAGCTCAGATGCTGTAACCACAGGATTTACATGGACAATGTCCATACCTTTGGCCTCATCACTGCAGAGTGAGCAACTAAAGCATTTGAAATAAGATATACAAAGGAGGTATTGGTGAAAGACTGCTGCCTAGTCACACTGGAAATTGTTACCAACTAACCCTTCTGGGACAAGTCTTTCATCTTTAACTGAGATATTAGAGGCCTTTTCTAATGAAAAGATACATCATCCATTAGCTTATATATATAACCCAAATGACATCCTCACAAGTGTAGCAGTCTTGGGGCCCAAACCATTCAAGAAGCAATTACAAAATCAATAACACATGCTGCGGTGATTACATTTGATTAGAGACAGCATGGAAAATAAAAGAAAAAAAAAGAAAAAGAGACCAATATTCCCTCACACCCCTGTCCCTAAAATAATAATTCTTCATTGTGATGGTTCTGTTATATAAGAAGGTTTCCTCCTTACACACGAAGGAAATCAGTCTGTTATATTAGTAGTGATGAACACAAATCAAGACCTTGAGCACTAAATTTAGG
>NC_133936.1:5137428-5184928 GCF_031877795.1 Strix aluco | reverse complement strand
TCACAGAAAGAGGGTGCCAAGAGTAGCAGACCCTGTAGTAAGATATCCTGAGACAGTTACTGGAGGCAGAAAATATACTGGATGGTTTTTGGGGAGCTTACAGGAACTGTAAGAGGACAAGAATCAAAGCCTTCCAGGAAAGTTAATGCATTAGAGAGGGGGAAACAGTGGAGGCTGGAGGGTGGGCTAGCAGCCTGGATGGAGAAGTTCTTTGGTTTGAGATGGGTGTTCTTATATTTCAAGATCCCCACTTGAAAACAAAATATGGTCAGAACCGGCTTGTGTTGGAGAAAAAGTGGTAAACTGCATAAGATGACACTGAATCCTATTGTCTTCAAATTTATTCGGCAACAGTTCTTACTGTAACATACAGAAACTTAACAGAAGGCCACATAATATTTCCATATCTTGGCATGGGAGATGCCAAACAAACCAAGCCAAATTCAAAGTCCCCTTTATGATACAGGTAACTCTTTAGAAGAGCAGAAAACCATGTCCATAGAAAAATCAGAATGAAAACATTATCCAATTAAGTGTCCTTCAAAACCTTTTCCACAATGATTTGCCCAACTCTAAGGATAGCAAGGAGGGCTGAGGAGGGACTGGCTTCTGGGCCAATGGGTGTTTCTGCACAAAAGCAGATCATTGTAGGTTGCTCAGGAACCAAGCTACCATCGCTTGCAGGTAGTTGTACTCTACTCATTTCTTTGCACAGAAAGGTTTTCAGTGGAGCTTTTAAGCGTTTACTGTAATGTCGGAAGTCATTTATTTTATACCATGACACAGACCCTGCATTAAAACTATCACTGCCAGGAGTCCCTGTGAATGTAACTATTTTTATGGACCAAATGTTGTGGGTCAATGTTTTAACACAGGCTTGTTGTACAGTATATTGCTCAGTAAAGCGTCCCTCCACGGCAGGCGTTTAATAGTCTGTCTGTTGCTTAGCCCATTACCACAATTCTGCACTCTTTCTCTGTTTTATTAAAGCCCAGAGAGTCAAAGGGATGCCTGTGGGTGGCATAGGGCTCAGAGAGTTTCCTAAAGTGACCTGCAAACCCCCAGGTTTGAGGTAAAGGGTCCCAGGCCATAACCTCCACCACGCTGATCACACAAGCAGCTACAATTGCTTATGACCCCTCTTAGGGCAAAACAGCAAAAGCATCATCCACGATTGACATTTTTTTTTTACATAACACTGGGGCCACTGTCCTAGATTTTCCTGGCAAACAGTCAAAAAAATATTCTTCATCTGCGCTGCACAAGGCTTCCCACCCCAGTGTTGGGGCGATGTGACTGGTCCCTTCCCCACCCCAAAGGCTTCCAGCCAGGCGTTCATTTTTGGCGAGCTGCCGGAGGAGGGTGCTCTGTTGTTAGTTGAAGACCCTCCAAATTGGAGAGGCAGAGAGAGAACAGAGGAGCAGGAATCCTCTTTACCTTACATCTCCCTTCAGGAAAGAGACACTCTGGTGCCTGCTTTTTTTTTTCCTCCCCCCTCCCTTTTTGTCGTCTCATTCTGTCACTCTCTGGTTCTTTTACAATGGCAACAACAATGATCTTGTCTAAATGATTTCACAGGCTATTATTCAGACACTCAACTTTTAACATTTCAATTTTGTCATTTTGTTGCTACACAAAAGGTGCACTTCTCCAGTATAATGTTCTGAGAATTATGTCAATGAGCAGTAATGGCTTTTAACATTAACTTGATCATTAACAACTACATTATCTGTGGCATAATCAGCACCTCAGTCTATTGTGTGTAATATTACTGTACAGATTTTGGAAATGAAGACCTGGCCTAAGCAAAAATTCCTTGGATTAAGCTGTGATTTTTCTTTTAATCAAAATGATTTTAAAACACTTAATATTTGTTGTGAACACTTAAATTGTGTTTACACCAGTTTGTCTTACCTATGGAAAAGGGTGGTAAAATCTTTTTAAGCCAGTCTAAGAACATCCAGTTTGGGGTTTGAATTAAGTCAGCTAGATGGGTTTAGTCAAATTAGCACAAGCTGCAGACCAATTCCAGAAAGAGTATCTATTTTGAAAGTTGCTCACATCCAAAGCCTGTTCCATTTTTACATCAGTTTTCCTCGATCTGTTTCATAAATTTACCAACAGAAGCTATGCAGATGTTAACGCTTTTATATTGCTAGACAGAGGGTTGCCAATTTTAATTTGTCCTTGCCAAAGAGTCAAAGGTAGCATGAGAGTTTCTAATTCATTTTCCATGTTTCCTAAACAAACCTGCCCTACGATTCACCTCTACACATCCTTCTTGTTGGTAACAAATCCCATAGGCCAAGATCTTTTGTTAGTGAATGCATGTTCTTGGGTGCAACCTTTCCTAGGAGAGAAGAAGCAGCAATCTAACTCCTCTTGTATACTAAGGACCAGTGCTTTAACTGATGGGAAAGCCTTTATCACTCCAGATGGGATAAATCTATTGATTTTAATTGAACTATGCTGATTTACTCCAACCAAGCACCTGCCTGACTCCCTGCACTTCTCTAAAGAGTGTCCCATTAGGATCTCAAACACGAGCCTTACGACTGCTCATAAATCAGGACGCAGCAACCCCCCACACCTGACACCCCCTTCTTCCCAAACAGAAAAATAGCAAAGCCATCAATAGGGAAGTGACTGTTACAAGGTCACACACAAGTCAGGGGCCAGTCCAGAATCAAAAGTTAGTTCTCCTGGCTCTCACATGTGCACTTTAACCACCAGACCGTGTCTGTCCATGTGTTAAAGATGAACTGCCACAGACTCACTGGTCATTATGTGCTCCGTTGCTTATGCACTTCATTGACTTTTATGACCCTACTGGTCAGCACTCCTCCACCCAGTGGTTACACCATCGCTCCGGTGTCTGTGGGTAATTTCTATGCTACCCAGGTTTACCAAAGGCAAATAAAAGGGAAGCCAAATAATAGGAAAAAAGATCCTAAAATCTGACAGGGACCTCTAGAGCACCAACGGCCATGGAGCCTGTGTGGGGCTGGTTGTGTTTCACAGAGCTTGAAGGGATGCTTTTTTAGGATGACCAGGTGTCCCCATGTGGTAAAAAGCCTGCTGAATTGAGGACATCCTGACAGCACACATGGTGGGCAGACAGCAGTTGAGTGCCCACCATGCAGTAGAAAAGCCCAATGCAACTCCACCCCACAAGACACTGCAGCAGTTTGGTGATGGGCAGAGGGCCTCTTATCTGCCATTTTCCACTTTCCTTGATGTGCCCTGATACATCCTGAATGCAGAAAACAATGGGAACATCATGTCATAGCCACTGCCCATCATGGGGAAACCTGAAGCTTTGAAGGGGATGGGAATTTTGTGGATGCAGTGTACCAGCTTAATGCAGTCAGGAGCTGAATAGCAATGAAAATAATCATTTAGTTCCATGTGTAAATAATTTCATTCTAGTAACAGTTACAATCATAACAATAATGAAAACAATCACAGAGACTCAGAGAAGCGTTAGAAAGATGCCACATTCAATTTACAGAGTTAGTTAAGCTAAGTCTTACATGAAAGAAATATTTTTAATATAGTAATTAGATATTTGTTGGAAAATTCTTGCCTTATTCTTCAAGCAGTTTTGTAGGCCACTGTGGTTATTTTTAGATGTTATTGTGGTTCCGAGTGTTCATAAGAAACATCTCTGTCTACGGGCTTGAAGATGTGCTTGGACTGCTTCAGTGCTGCAGAACCATCAGCAATGCTACAGCTCACAAGTGGAAGAGAGGGCTATGGACACACTCTGCATCCCCTGGGAGCAATAAGGAATTCAGGTCTGGGGCTGCAAAGGTCTTCTTTAGAAATGGAAACTACTAGGCATCTAGTGGGTGTGACTGAAACAAAGCTCCTTGTGTTTTGGGATAATTCAAACAAAAACTTAAACCAAGATAGAATCTCTTTTGGAACTTTATGAACAAGCATGAATAGGCACAAATTCAGCTTTAAAGAAGATGGAGGCATACGTGCCTGGACAGCTTTTCAGCTTGTGAATGTCACAGTTCTGCCAGCGGAATGTGGTGGTTCATACCACCCAAGAGTTGGCTCAGGTATATCAACATCTAAGGTTATGCTTGAAGACACATGCTTAAGTATTTCACCCCTAAAAGTTCATTTACTCCAGAAATTAAAGCTTTGTTTTGAACACTTACAGAGTCATTTTTGTTGATTGCTTTTTTTTAGTAATTCCATTATGACAAATCACAGGACTGTCAAATACACCAGGAACTGAAGATCACAACATGACAAGTAGCAGATGCCCATTTGCAGGGTTTAAATAGCATTCATTCATTCATTTTCCAAATCCTACAACACAAACTACCTACAACTTATCAGTAGCAAGCCTAGACACAAAGCCAGTAAAAACACAGTACTCTACCTTATTCAACCGATTTTAGCCGGGGACTATCACAAGAAATGACAAGTAAAACCTAAGAGGTTTCACACAAGCTGTTTCTGTTTAAGGACAGAAGTTTTAGCTCAAATACAGCATAATTGTGATGTCATTGAACACAGCAAAAGCTGCAGGCAAACACCGCGCTTTCATTGTAATACTACTACTATAGGCATATTTGAAACACTATAGCATCTTCAGACTATAATTATAACCGTTTGTTGTTTCTGTGGTTTCAAAGATAATAGAAGTTGTTATAAAATTTACACAATGTCGATGCGCTGCATACAAAATATAAACTCAGTGTCACAGGCAAAATATTCCCACCAAGAAACCTGCAGACCATCAAGTTATGTTTTAATATTATTGTGAGCAGCAATTAGAAATATAGCACTAGAGGTACAACCCCAAAATCCTTAGACTTAATCAGATAAGCCAAGATAAACTTGCCTGGTTAACAGGGGGACAGTTTCAACAGCTGAAGAAACAGCCAATTCAAAGACCATCTTGGCTTGCGTGGTGTCATCAATATTCCCCATCACGAAAGAAGAAAAAACTCCAACAGAAAAGAGAAATAACAATAGGAAAAAACACATTTAACAGTGCCCAACATGCTTCCCCACCCTCCTTTCAGCCCATCAGAGGTGAGAGTGGTGTGATGGCTCCTCACCCACCGCAGGGAGCTCACAGCTGTGCCTGTCCCACAGGTGTTGCAGATCGGGTTTCAGGGAGGTCCTTCCAGGCCAGGGATCACCCACAGCTGTTGGACAGAAAATGAGGGAGCGGCTCACACGGTTAATTGATAGGTTCGCTCATCTTCACCACCTTGCTGTTCAGCTTCACCCACAGAGGTGCAAAGAGAGACAGATGTGGTATTTGGCAAGCTGTCAAGACACATCTTTCTTTTTAAAAGTAAGGCACACATCACCGGCTGCTCTCAGCCAGGTCCTTCTGTCTGTAACAACACTGCTGTCGGCACTGAAGATGTCCTTTTCAAACATGGTCAAGGAGGAGTGAGTGATATAGGAGGAAAAAAGGAATTTTTTCCAGGTGCTACCCAAAATGGACTCCTGTCCTTTCCACACTACTCTACCGTCAAGGGCCGCCATCAATCCTTGCAGACAGCTCCTCGTGGAGATATTCTTTCACCAGTCATCAGACAGGCCAAATTCACCTTACTGGACTTACCAGCCATGGATCCAGCCATCTTGCCACATGGGGTTCTCACACTGCACCCGTAATATGACACAGGGTCTGGATGCCATCTCCCTGACATCAATCATATGCACAACACATCACAAACAGCAGCATTCCACTTTCAGTTTTACCAGCGGTGTCATTTTTATTGTTTCATCCATCACTCTGCACTATTCACTCCGCAGGCAGTCTCTCCCTCTAAGTATTTCTTGGAGTTTTGGAGCCCGAGGACAGATTTGAAGCTTTGGAAGTATCATAAAGGTTATTCCCATTGACACCCACCGCAATCTTATTGTCTCTCTAGCTAAATAGTAACGGTCACTTGAAAAGTTAATGGTGATGCTGCTATGGTGAGTCTTGTGATGCCTGCACCTCCTGTCAGAAAAACATTCAAAGTGAATCTGAAATCAAAGTAGACAAAGCTAAAGTTCTGCTTATGAACGTCCCACCCAGTAACGGCAGCGTTGTCTCCTTTGATTTCAAATTCACTTTGAAACTCTCCAAACAGGAGGTGCGGCTCAACTGTGGAAGCAGAAGAACGCCACCCATTTGCTTCTCACGTGGCTGGTGCTAACAGGTGGAGGATGCTTAACAAAAACCATAATAAAGCCCCAGTGCCAACAGGAATTATCTACCCACATTATTCTTTCGTGCTTGTGCTTCCCAGCATGGACGTACAGGGCTTTTTGTTATTCCAGAAACCACTGAGTGCAAATGGAGCAGGTCGTTCCAGCTGAACTGGGACTTTCTGCATGAGCTGACATTTTGGAAAGTAGTTTCCTTCTTGGAGCTGAGATGGGATTTTTCTGGCTTTAGCAAAGTGGGAAATTGTCCACAGCCCTTAACTTCCACTTCTAGCATATTTTCACTAAGTAATTTTCAAGCAAAACAGTCCAGAAAATGCTCGGTCAGAGCAACATGTTTTTATAGCCACTTTATTTGAAAGAGCAGAATATTTTTGGTAATGTTGCTGGAATGACAGTTCCTTAATTCTTCAGTACACCATTTGCTGCTTTTGCACACATTTATACCTTTAGATCTAGAGATAAAATAGAGCAGCACTGCACCATGAGTGGTTTGCATCGACAGTCAGGAAGCATGAATAAGCTTACCTTCTCCATAGCAAGGGGGACCCACTAGACCCACTGCAAAGACAAGAAAGGAAATTTTTGGTGGGGACGGAAGCTCTCTTAGCTTCCTTCCTTCACCATGCTACCTCTTTCCTGATGACACTTAGCTCGGAGCTGGGAAGGGCAAAGCTGGCAGACTGGAAGATTGCCTAATGTGCTGTGACTGACATGTAATCGAATATTCAACCACTGGTCCTCATGTCGGCAGTAAAGTGAATATGACACCCTTCAGCTTAGTTGTGATCACGCCTCGTTCTTCTGCAAACAGTTTCATAAAGGTGCAGCCTGGCTTCTTTATGAGACCGATGTGTGAGATGGGAGAGCAGTCACAGAGGTCACCTGCTGCCGGGAATGCGCCGAGGACCTGCGAGGGACTGACCTTTAAATGCCAATCGCGTCCCTGCCGCGCGTCCCTGCGCCTCGCACCGAGGTGGGACTCGCTGCACACTTTGCTTTCACAGCCACCATCGCGCTCAATGACCTGGACGAGCCACCTGTTCGACATCAGATGACTCTTTATCTCTCGTAGCCTTTTTGGATCTGTGAGTGCTGAGAAAAAAAAGACACACACATACACACACACACAAAAAAAAAAAAAAAAAGAACATTTGGGGGTGAGAAACCCCAAGGGAAGGAACTCAGATGTTCGGGTCAGGCCTTAGAAAAGGTATCAATTCTTCTTTCCACTTAGCACAGCCTGCTGCCTGCCCGGGCTCTTTGTCTCTGCCCTCTTCCCAGTGCAGAAAGCATTTCCCTTTTAAATGACATCTGAGCGCTGACATGCTGGAGGCACCCATCCTGCATCATCTCTGGCAGATGGTGCAGCTGGCCACGATTTTCGGGATTGCTTAAATAAAACCGCAGTGCCATATCAAGAAATGTAGAGAAAATGCTCAACAGTGCTTAAGATGTTTAAACATCACAAACTGTCTAAGACTTCAGATTGCTGTACTGCGCATTTTTGGTGATGTAACTATTCTTATCAATGGTAATAGTAAAATCTCCATTACGATTCTTTTTCTTTTCTTTCTGGGAGGCAGAGACAAGTCCTATGATATTCCTGTTCTGACCCAATATCAGATTCTTTCACCTTGCTACATTAGGAATAAGTTTGGACAGTTGTAACAGCAAAACAAGTCGAACGCTTGAGGCTTCTGGAGAAGGGAGCTTCACCGCTGCAAGCTCAGATCCGAGATGCCCTAATGCCATCAAACGAGGAGCTGACCCACTCCTTCCATCTGCAAAGGCAGTAACATCTCCGCATTGCTTTCACAGACATGCAAGCGATTTTAGTGCAAGCAGCAATGTTCAAACCAACATAAATGCTGGCTTTCCTTTTCCCCTATGGTTTTGCTTGCTTTGAGCTAATTAGCCTGATGGCCATTTCCCTGCCCCCTGGAGATGATTGTGTTTAGTGGTATATGTATTTTGGGAAAAAGCCTTTTAAGTGAAAATTGTCATTGTCATATCCAGGGGCCATTTAGCTCTTTCTAGCTCTACAATAAGTCTTCAGCTTTTCTACCAGTGATTAAACTTAGATGTGATATTGGAAAATAGCAACATTAGGAAACTTTAAGTCACAACTGCTGAAATCTGGGGTTGTGGAAGTGAGAAAAGGGATTTAATATTCAACTTAGTGGGACTTCTTTGAAAGTTTAAGCCCTGATAGATCCCAAAGTATATGAGACAACGTTGTAGTATTTATGAAGTTACCACTAGAGAGCCATCACCTGTAGGTGTCAAAGGAGACCCCTCACATGTGCACTACAGTAAAGCTACTGAATCCAGCGATAACTGGGAATCTGCCTAAAACTTACTGCCTCCTGCAGCAAGGGAGGCACATGGGAGGAAGCCAATGCTCCTGAAAAAAATGAAGGTGCCTTGATTTTGTTCTTCAAACCCTGCTCAGTATTATCTTGCCTCAGGAAAGTATGCCTGTCATGCCAAAGCAGAGTAGCTTGCAAAGATATTCAGAAGGCTCAATATGAAGTTAATGCCTGAGAAGCTGAGATGAATTCCTGTATAGTTGCAGGTAGGTAGCTATTTATTCACTGGGCATATTGACTGGCAAATAGACATTTCAGAGCACCATCACCCAGGATCTCACCCATCACCCAGAATATCACCTCAGCATCCTCCTCTCATTGCCTCCCCCTCAGATTCAGTGGGAAAGCAGCAGGAAAAGGGCACACAGCCCACTCCAGAGCTCCTCATACATCTTTCCACGAAGGTGATGCTGCAGCATGGGCAGCTGGCCGTCTTCCACGGGGACCAGAGCACCGCTTCCACCGCGCTCAGGCACCTCCGGCCGCAGATGTCGGCTTTTATTGCTCAGGTCTCCCATATCACTGGGCCACCTGTACAACATATTTAACATACAGCAGTTATTCTGTTGCAGTTTGCACTGAAATAATCTTGGCAGGAAATGGTAGTTAAACCCGAGCATAATTTTTTACACTGTGTGTAATGTAAAATCACCTCTTTGGATAAGTAATATACTCTCATTGCCTTCTTAATGGAATATAGTATTTCTTGTCACCATCAGAAATTGATATTTAAGGTCTGAATGTCTCCATCCCAGGTCCAGATTGCAATTCCTGAAAAAACAGGGAACTTTTACAAACTCTGGATTTTAGATGTGGGATACTGTTGGACCCTTCTCAAATGCTGAGATGGTGAAACGCAGCTCCATCACAGAGTTAGGTTTGAATGGAGGCCTCAGATTCAAACACAGATCCAGGATTTGGATGTGCTTTTTGGATTTAATCCCATTCCTAGCCATATCCATTTGATGTAGCAGAGCAGGCTATCACACTGGTTAAAAAAAACACTTGGAGCATCTATTGCTTTTTTTTTTTTTTTTAAAGTTAATTTAAAATTTTCTTCTCCCAAACTTAGAGAGAGGTGACAGAGGTGACATGACTCTGAACATTACAAGAACATAATTTTCCTCTGCTGCTGTTCAAGGGATACAGTATTTTTTTCCCTCTGTTTGCTTTAAAAATTAGGTTGCTAATGATAATGTTCCTCTCATAGATGATCTTGTACTTTTTAATGATACCCATAGTTTTCCTCCACATAAATGACTAAATCCTCACAGAAATCTCTGTCTTGATTAGCACTCCTGCTAGTAAAATTTCACATACTAAATCAGTACCAGCTGTAGCAAGAAAGAATGAAAAAGGCAAGTGTAAATGTTCCATATGCCCTACAAAATTGGCATCTGTGTCAGTAACCCTGTGTTTTTTTAAACAATTGTATACATACATTCTCAGAAGTGTTTTGCTCACAGGATTCTGCAAGCAAAATTTCCTCTGTTGGTACATCACTGAAATGTCACATCTAAAAAAACCCCAGCAAGTAGTTTTTCTTCTTCTCCTTCCTACACCCAACCCTGACGTGCAATTAAATGAGTTACCTCGAGTTTACTGCACCTTTATTTTGACGTCTGCTCTCCGTAACCTGACACTGGAGCACTTCTGCAAAGCTGCTTCACATTTAGCGCTTGGTTATTAGTAACACTACCAAAAGCCAAAGCTACTACGGCACTGTAATTATTTCCAAGCTGAATTCAGAAATAAGGACTCGAGTTCCAACTCGGCTGCTGGGGAATGCTGCGCTGGGAAGCTTTCCTACGAGCCAACATCTCGTCTTTCGCGTGACTCATGAATGATGATGCAGGAGGGAGCACGTCCCGGGGACAGCCCAGAGCTCTGACCCAGAATGGTCAGTGACTCAGCTTCATCATGCAAAATCACGATTTGGGTACAGAGTAGGCGATAGTTATAGCCTCTTGGACCGTCCTTGCGGTAGTAAACTGGCTGAGCACCACCTGCTCCATCATTTTGCTGTATAACAGAAGAAAACCCGGAATACGACACAATAAATATGCACACAATGCAACTTAAAAGTAACCAACTATGTCCTCACTGAAAACACTTTTAAGTCAATTTATGCCTATCCTGCAACTGGAATTTGATCAGTATGGCAAAATGGACTTTCAAAGTTAAACAAACATTAACTAGCACTCCAAATGGGTAGCAAATGCCGCAGCCTTCTGTGGAAAGATGATACGGAGCCAGACTGTCCGCTGGTGTAAGTCAACCTAACTTCACTGGACTTCGGTGGAGCTGTGCTGATCAACACCAGCTGACTGTCTGATCTACTGGAAACCCAAAAACCAGCCATCATGTTTCCCTGACATGGGATGATATAAAGTAAATAGGAAGAACTGAGAACCAGTTAAGGGTATCAATCAGATGTTTCTGGGAATAATAAAATATTTATCTCATTTTCAAAAGTCAGAAAGACCCTCCCTCCTCACACTCTTGGCCATGACAAAGTGGTGACACTCGTTATGTTTTTTTCCAGTGCAATATGGAGTGTATATTTGCACATCATGTCATGCCTGTCCATGGTAATCAGAAGCCATTATTTCCAAAAGCTCAAAATTCCCTCCTGGACTCTGGTATGCCAAGTTTTAGTTCACAGTGATTTCTTTTCTTTTTTTTTTTTTTTTTTCATGGTTGATTTATAATTGCTGCAAACAGAAGTTTACAATGGAAATGCTGACAAAACCATAACTACAGTGTCACATTAACACTACTATTGCTGCCTCTCTGTCAGACTTTCCTTTAACCCTATGAGCCAAGACTCGTATCGAGTATCAACAAAAGCCCAGAATACACAGGGCATAGTAGACAGAGTAGAGAACTGGAGACAAGACTCCTGGAATAAAATCCTTGCCTCAGTGAAATCAAAGGGATTTTATCCCTGGTGTCTAGTCTCGCTTCTGCCAGACACTTGCTGTGTAATTTGGACAAATTTATCCTCTGCAAAATGGACAGGAAAATATGTTCTGCACTTACCTTACAAGTGTTGCAGCATGATTAGCAAATCATGCTATTAAAGGAAGCAGAGGAAGGCTAAGGATAAATATAAATGCTACCTACAAATTATTTACAAAAAAAAAAAAAAAAGGCAAATATTATTCTAGGCATCCTCTATGCATGGGAGGCGGTAGGATCTTTATAGCTCTGCCCTCATGTATTTACACAGAGACATCAATATAACATCTCTCTGCAACACCCTCATTATTTGGGTCTTGTCTCATGTTTGTGATTTTCAATTTTATTCCTGGCTTAGGTCTCATTCTTGACATTTTTATGTAGGTTTTGTATGCAATAATATACATACATTAGATGGTGTTGAAACCATCAACCCAAGTTACTATTTTTAGTGCAGTGCAGAGGATGGGACAGAGACATAAGTGACAATTAAAGAGAATATATTCAGAGCTGTCATCAGCAAATATTTTTTTCTCTTGCCAGGAATCCTAAGGGTGTAGAAGGGCCTCCTAGGCAAAGTTTTTAAGGCAAAACACTCGGGTCATTCAAAGAAAACAACTAAATGACATCACCAGGAGGCTGGGCTGCTGAAAGGTTCCTGATCACCAAGTTTGCGAGAAAACTCTTATTTGCTCCCTCAAATTGCTGATCGGCCTCTTTGCTTCTGTACTACCCATGCACAGAGCCTGCAGATGTATATAATTTACAGAGCTTTCCTCATCAAGGGGATTAGGCAGCCCTCTTTCAATATGTATAAGAAGTACAAACACACACTTACCCACTATGTTTTACGCCTGCCTGCAACAAACAGCTGAACAGATTGTGATGAAATTCAGACATTGACAATCTGACAAAAAACTTCTTTTTTGCCTTAAAATCTGGCTTCCAGAAGTTTTGCAAATCTAAATATTTTATTTGAATACTGCGAGGCCCCCTATCTTATGGAAAGCCTATGAAGAAAACATGTAGATGTATGTAGTTAAGGAGAAAAAAAAAAAAAAAGCAGAGACACATACACAAAACGCATATATTTGGTGCATCCTGCCAATTTTCACAATGACTCGGGTCCGTTTTCTCTCCCTGGCTCCTGAGACTGTAACTAGACTCCTCTAATAAGCACTTTTTGCCCACCAGTGTGTCAACGGTGCTTTAACAGTAGTTTCAGTGTCAAATTGCCCTTTCCTCAGCAGGGATTGTTAAGCCTTTCTGTATTATACTTCCAAGACTCTCACGAGCTGGAGTTGGGAGATATAATATTTTCTTTGAAGTTTGCATTTCACAACACACTGGGATGCAAACAAGCTCCAGTTTCTCAGTAGTCAAACAATTCTGGCACACAGGGACTAGGACTAAATATTGTACCAAATTTTCTAATTACGTCTTTGTGATATTTACTACACGATGTTAGGTGAAAGCAGATTCTAATCAATATAAACCCCCTTGTCTAAACAGGACATCTGGGCTTTGAAATATCCTGTTTGTTGTCTCAAAATTACCCCGTAGCAAGCCACCATAACAATATAATATCTTAGTCATGGAAAACTTTGGAGTATTTCTGATAAACTTATCATAAACAGATGAGTGCTTTCTCTCTTACAGTATTAAGGTGATGTAAAAAGTGAAGATAAAAGTCAGCTGTATGCATAAAATCATAGAGACTTATGCCAACAAAATGCTATGTTTACAAGTTTAAAAGCTCAAAAGTCTGAAAAGGCAAAAATTGGGATTCTTAAAGTAACACTAACTCAGCCACATGGCACATCCTGGCACGCACATTTAGCAAAATAAACATTAGCATATTCATATACACATTTCTAGAGCAACGTATTTTTAATGTGGCCAAACTAATTCAACAATGGGAATCTCAACTTTTCTCATTTTATGGCCAGATTCTCAGCTGGCAGAGATATATTATTTCAACAAACCGACATCATCTACAGCAGTTAAGCAGCAGAATCGCTTGCTTCTGAGCAGGCAAGTGCCAGATTCGGATGCACTTACAACGACAAGTCTCTTTTTCTGACTTTAATATCAATATTCATAAAACAAGACAGACAGATGTGATTAAGAATCAGCTCCTTAACCAGAAGCCTGAGTTTCCAGTACAAAAACATTCAGGAGAGTCACATTTTCGCCTTATTTTCTCACGTAAGAGACTCGGAAGGAATCCAGCCTCCCTGGTACAAGGATTTTACAGCACAAGACATGGACAGTTGTAACTCTTTGGAGCTAAAATTTGGATGATGCTGGTTTTTACTGACTGTCTCGGCTTTATCTGGCAATTCCTTGATTTGTTCTTCCAACAACGACAAACCACACCAGAGGGGAGCATCCCCCTGCTTGCCAGGCGCATGGCATGTCAGCGCAGGATCCGTTTCTGCATTCAGACCTTCCCACAGAGAAAGTTTTCTGTGCTGAGGACATTCTCTATGGATAACGAGGTGGATCTGGGATCCCAAAGCAGCTGCCTTTGCAAAGCTGGCTTATTCCATCACCCCCGAATTGCCCTCGGTGGAGAGGATCTCTGGATGGCTCTGGGCCAACAACACTTCCAGCCTTCTGCCGTTCCAACATGCCCACGGGGCGGGTGCCCTTCCATCATGCTGGGGCTCGCCAGCCTGGGATAAGGGGATCTAAAAATGACACAAAGCCCCCTTTGCCCCACCTTAAAATGACCTGTGCTAAATCCAGCTTGGCTGGGGCTGAGGATCAAGGCCCTTAGACACGCTTAACTTAATGCTGCAGGTAGGAATATAACTCCCCCTCATCAGCCGCTGTTTATTTTTATTTTTCAAGTGCCCAAGGTCCTTCCTGGTCAGGACTGCAGCCCCCCTGAGCAACACATTCTATAAATATGGAAAAGCCTCAAAAATTCTCAGTTTAAGAAAAGGATATATGAGGAGTAGGCAGTGAGATGCAATTGCCTGCAAATTGTTTGTATATACTATGTGCAAATACTTCGTTGTTTGGTTGGTTTTGTTTTGCTTCTTTTTTCAAAGGATCTTGATCATCACCCAGCTGGACTTGGAGGCATCCGGAGTGAGTTGGTTAATTGTTAACAGGCTTCATAAAGACACACGGGGAATTAAGCCTCAGATCACCTCTTTTCCCCTTTGCAAGTCACAAAAAAACCTCCAGAATAGCTTAGCTATCTGTACCATTTCAAACAGTAAATGTTGCCGTTTCAGAGTTAGATATGGAAGGGAAAAAAAAAAAAAGAAAACTGGAAAGCACTTCACACCTTCAAGATCTCTAGCCTGCTAACAAACTGGATAGATATTGGCAAGGAGGTTCAAAAGTTAGTAGGGGCGACAGACAGAAGAACAGACAGTGCAATTGCTTCATTTCCATAAGCGATCATGCCAAAAAAATCAGATTTGATTAATAATTAAAAAACAAACAAACAAAAAATCCCATTATCTTGAGAATCAGGAATAAGTCTGGCTGGAAAGTTCAGAAAGCCCTAGACGTATAAAAACAAAGGGTTATAGGGCAAATTCTGACTTTGAGGCTTTGTTATAGGCCTTCCACGTGAATCAGATGGCTAAGGCAGAGCCTGCCCCATCTGGAGGGGAGATGCTTTGGCATAGTGGGGGGCAACCCGCCTCCCCCCCCGCCCCGGGATCCCTGTCCAGGAGTGCCCAGGCCACAGGGTGGGAATAGCCATCCGAGAGCCCAGGGCCAATTACCCAGTAACACCCCTGAGCTCTGAAGATCTAAAGATCCCCTGAATAATCCTATTCAGGGAGAAGAATTATAACCATGAAGGGCAAAAACGGGGGAAATGGGATCCTTCCTCAGGCCCCTGGCAGACATGGAGAGGACAATGGGGAAATAAGAGCTAGCACGAAAGTTTCCTCAAGTATGTCCTCAGCCACCTCGGTTTCAGATGAGAATTTCCAGAGGCAGGAACTAAAAGAATATTATGATTTTCTTTGGGGGATTAATTACTTTGCTGCTTGTTACCTTTTGTTAGAGGCGTGACACCCCATAACCTTGTTGCACAAGGCACCAGATGTCCGTTTAGATATCAGTTTTGAAAGAAAAATGTTTGTTTTCCCACTTGAGCCCACAAATTATTTTTTTTCCGCTAAAAAATTTTAAGGCAAGCAGACACCAAAACGTGCTACAAATGATACAGACGGGTGCTGAGTGCTTTGGATGAAAATAAATAAATAAAGGCAGTCCTGCCTCACATTCACATTTGCTGGAGACGCGTATCCCCTTACAAATAAAAAAAGTATTAAGAACATGTTATGAAAAATAACAAAGAATAGCAGAGAAATCAGAAAGTGAGTGGCACTTCAGATGGAGTTTAGCAAATTAAGTCATTGACCTGAAGAGGAGATTAATACCAAACAAGGTGCCCCTTCTTCTGAAGTAATGAATATTCTTCAAACAGCAAGGGAGCACTGACTGCTGTTTGATGCTGATGACATTGAAAATTTAGGAGAACAGAAATTCCATCATTTTTCATTTGTATGCAAATGCGCCTGTTCCAGAAATTAACCCCTGAACCCCATGTCAGTTTTCATCTGGAGGAATTCTCTTTGCTAGCATCACACAGCGCAGCCTTGCTGCTATCCTGGGGTCACTGGGGCTTCCCCACACAGAACAACACAAAACCCTAAAACAAAACAACAACAACAACAACAACAACAAAAAAGGGAAGAAAATAGGGTGGGGGAAATTGGCCAAATCATGGCAGGCTTTGTTTACCCCCATTAATGGAGTATAAAGGAGCAATAGAGGCAAAAACACGTTGTAAAATGCACATCTCTAATGCATGGCTCTGGGTCCTGGCATAATTGTAATGCAAAATGCAGCCGTACCTCTTTAGGCAGAGCAGAGGCCACTAATCACTTCCACTGGTGTTAAGGTGAACCCTGGGCCAATATACAAACCATATTACTCTTCCTTTCAGCCAGGGCTTCGACTGTTAAAAAGTTCCTTTGTCACTTAGCACCTTAGACAAATGCTACTATCTGCATGTGAAGGGGAAAGAGATGATGGAGGTTTTTTAATTGATGTGGATTTAATTATGCTAATTTAGACAGCTGTAAAGCCTTTTCAGTATAGCTGCATAATGGGACCAGCAAATACAGGTGTCCTTCACTGCAGGCGCTTAATGTTTAACCTTAGTCGTTTTGTAAGGAAGGGAAAATGCAAAGTAATGGTTAACCAGCAGAAAGCTCCATTTCTTGAGGACCGAAAGAGGACACTTCACTTTGATTCTTGTACAATCCCTTTCAGGGCTGCAGAAATCCACACAGGCTGAGCAGAGCACAAATAATTTTCATTGCAGTGATGCCCGCTCTGATGGGTGAGGCTGAGGCCAAAACAAGAGGATTTGGGTCTGCCCAGGCTTCAACATCCTGTACAGAGTGCCCTTCACTTAATTTAGGCCATCACCAAACAAATGCTTAATTTAAGACAGCCTTTTTGTCTTCCTTCTGCAGTCCTTTCTTGTCATCTTTTGTAATCCTTTGTATCCAACCACCTACAGCATCAGCAATGATTAAAATTAATAAGCAAGATATCTTCTTAGGGTGTTTCCTTGGTGTCTTACTCAGACCCCTCTGGCTGCTATGTCTCTACCCTTCCCAATATCCCTCATTCCACATCCTATGTCCTTTCTCTAGGCTGGAGCTGACACCCCCAGTGACCATCTGAAGATCCATTTCCCGGGGGTCTGGGTTTGGCCAGTTCAGCTCCCCACTGGTGACACTGGTGCTGCTTGAAGGGAAGAGTGTAAATGCTTGGCCAAAGGTGAGGAAGGGATAACTGTGCTTTTTTAATACAGGATGAATCATAGCCCAAAGGTGCCTGCTTCGCTTCGGTGGCCAAAGGCAGCCTCGGGGACTAGATGCCTTGTGTTCAGATGCCTACATGTCACCTCAAAGTTCTCCTGTTCAGTAGCACTGCCTTATTTTAATGACCACTAAATAGCTATTGTTTTGGGTTTTTTTAAATGGTGTTTATTAAACACCTGTCAGCATATGACCAAAAGCTTTTGCATACAAGTTCTGGTAGAGATCACTGAAGCAATTTCAGGCATTATTGAGCCGAAAACATCACCCATCACCAATGCAGCAAGCACAGTCAGCTCATAAAATCAGACTTTGGGTTGTGCATTCCTCCCAGAACATCTCTTTTTTAAGGAGTGCTGCCAAACCGGTGAATACACTGAAAATATGCACTACACCATCAGATGGAGTTGATTTGTGTAAGGCAGGAGAGAGAAGATTAAATCCAGGTGTACAAAGCTATCTGCTGCTACATCTTCTTTAGGTCTCCCAGAGGCAGCAAGAGCAGACATAACGGGAAAAGTGCTTTCCCCTCACGCAACGCGGTGTGCAGTCCCTCTCCGTGATGGGAGCTGCTCTGCATATCTATGTCTGTCTCCATTGTGGTGGCACCTGGATGCTGCACTATCTCTAAAAGCGCAAGAAATAGCAGTAAAAATACGCTTTTATCTCATTCTACATTAAGGTTATATGAGTTGCCCAAGGTCATTGAGAGCACGGATGGGAATTCAGGTTTTGCTTTTTATTCCACTGTTTGATCCTCCAGCATCAAATTGCATCCCCCTCTTTCCCCACCTTTTCATCCCTGTCTTCAATTTCACCTTCTGAACTCCAGGCACCAGCTATGGTGATCCTCTCCATTTTGCCAAGAGTTCCTGTTCTGGGAAATGTCAACACCGGGCACCAAGGGGTTAGTAAAGTACTGTACTTCAACCAAATTAACCAGCTTCCAAGTCTGCAAATTCTGCTGCCTAGATACAGACAATTCTCCCCAAACACTAAGTCCCCTTGTCCCCCCAGCTCCTCCTCAGGAACAGCCAACTGCAAAGCACTAGATAGCTACTATATTCATATGCATATATTATAAGCATTAGCTTGTCAAGCTTGCCGGTGACAGCATCAGTCATACTTCACTTCATCCCCCTCCTGTGGTCCAAAGCTGGATTCAACACCCATGGGCCCATGCCGGGCTTGCACGGCAGCTGAAGGGCCACATGCCAGTTAATCTGGAAGATATCCTTTCCAACAACAGCACCTGACTTCCTGGACAGCTTCCCCCAAAGTCTCCTCGGTTGTTCTAGCAGCTGGGACACGGACAACGCACTTGGGGTTGGGTCAAGTTTTCCTCTTGGCTGCTTTGAGCTCTTTGATGCCATTTTCCTTGACTCACCCTTGATTACGGTGAATGGACCCTATTACATTTTCAAATAACCTGATATCCATAAGAAAAGCTTTGGGGTAGGTTTTATTTCAAGTGTTATCCATTCTTACATTTGCCTGATGCAGAAATGTAAGAATTGGTCCTAGAGCCAACCAAATCCTGGTGCTTAGCCCAGCAGTATATCGAATTTCTTTTGCATATCCAGAATTAAAATGCACAGCCTTTTTAATAGGGACAGCCAACATACAACATACCAATGTAAGCACTCTGCTCTGTATTTTAACAGATTTTAGGAATTTGTGGGAATTCTCTCTTAACGTTGGAGAGTAAAAGATCTGAAGAAATGCTCTTGCAAAAAAAAATACAAATGGGCGCTTTGATAACTATAAAGTTGCTTTCTTGGACCAAGAGCCCACGTTAGGAACCAAATAAAATATTTAAAGGCAAAAATCTTGCAAAGTTTCCCCCTGTGAAAGGGAAAATATGGTCTATGCTCTACCAGACCTTCCTTTTGCAAAATCTGTTTAGGAGTTGCCACAAAACAAACAGTATTCAACAAAGAGCTTGACATTTTTTGTTAAAGTTGCATTTATATATATTTCTAGGAACGGTTGGTTTGATTTTTCTTTAAATCCAGGTGTCAGGTTGCATTCAGACCACATATAAATATAATTTTACTCTCACATAATGCTTTTGTATCTGGTGTAATTCCATTTACTGCAGCGGTGTTACCTTTCAGTTACCCTAATGGGAACAAGAAGAGAATTATGCCAATAAAAAAAGCTGCTTACAGAAAGAAATACAGAAAGAAAGAACACAGAAATAAATACTTCCTCTGGCTCATTTAATATATTTGTTTGTCCAAATTGTAACAGAGATATTTATTTCAAGAATATTGTTTGATCAGCAAGAGTAAACACTGATATATCTTAAACTCCAACAAGCAGTTTTTACAATTCATCAAACGACACCTAACTAAGATTAAATTTAGTTGGTCAACTAAAAGAAACAAGAAAAGGTTTCAGGTCATATAATTATACCCTTCTGTTTCCCAACTTTCTTAGAAATCTCTATCTAAAAATAATTCCAGCATCCGGATGCCTTGAACAATTGGCTTATTTTAAAACACATAAAAACTCTTATTCCGTCCTTAGCCATTTTAAGGTCTTGGTGCTGGCACGCAGTAATAGTGCTTAGCACTACTATATACCTCTTTCCACCTTCAAAGCACTTTACAAACATTAGCTAATTAATCCTCACAACACCCCTGTGAGGTATGTAGGTAAGTATTGTCATCCAATTAGGTAAGTATTAAGCACTGTTATCCCAGCAGATAAGTATTAAGGTCTCCCATTTTACTGGGGATCCTGAGGACAACAGGTTAAGTTACTTACCAAAGGTCACAGGGGGAGTTGGTAGAATAAAATTTGGAATGCTCTGGTTTCTTGCTGGCTATTCCAGCATCCGGGCAGCATCCGGTGCTGCTCCCTCAACAAAGGCACCCATCGCCTTCCACATGGAAATTAGGGCTTTCTCTACCCTTCCAAGACAAAGAGTAATGAGTACAACATAGTGGAAAAGATGTGCCCATGAAGCACAGCCTCCCCTCTTTGAGGTGGGCAAAGATGACATGGTCTAGAAAATTTCTCAGGAATTTTATTAAGAATAAAGGTCTTGGACTGGAGCATTGTCCTGGGAGTGCACATGGCCACACATTCAAACACATTGTCAGACCTCATCAATCAAAACCTCCTTCTTCCCCTCCCAATTTACCTTTCTTTCCACTGTCTTGTAAAGATGGAGTCTTACATCCAGTTCACAAATACATAAACCTACTGATCATGGTTTGCATCTTCTTAACATAAAAAAGTCCAATTGGAAGCCCCAGCCCAGAGGCTTCCAGGTTTTTAGGGAAGCTTGAATCCACGAATAAACCTGATGGGACAAATCCCTTTTCAGACAATCTAGAGAACAGGACTATCCCGGCACATTTTGGGTTTTAATCTAGTCCCAACAGATGTCAAGCTGGTGAAATAATATCATCCGTCCCCCAGAGACAATGCCAGTGTGTGCATCTGCTTTCAATTTCACTTCCCTGCTAGAGAAAAAGTGAAAGCTCCTACTGCAACTCCACTTGGAGCTGTGTTTGCAAGTTAAAAGAGTCTTGACTTGGATTCCTATGGCTTTTGTGAAGTTATTGAATTCTAGACCAGTGTAAGAAGGCCCCAAAAAGCAAAACTCACCCCAAGTGAGCCCGTTACAAGCCGCAATCCCAGGTGGGGCACATTGCAGGCTCTGGCCAAGGACTCATCATTTGCTGATACCTGGTGGACAGTCATGACTGTCCTCTGTTCAGCAATTTGACACATGGCTAGTGGCAATGTCATCCTGGGGTCAGCAGCTCTTCTTCTGAATGTGAGGGATCGGCACAGCGATGCTCCAGCTCTAGCTGGAGGAAAATCCCAAGTGTAAAGAAAAAAAGACCTCGACTAGATTTCAACTGAGCTGATTTATGTTTTCAAGTGGAAGGCGGTTTTAGCTGAAGTAAACTACACAGTTTTTAGATCATTCAAAATTCATGGCAGTTTGATCCCACAGGACGTCAAACAAACACAAATGATTTGCCAGGAATCCCTACAAATTGAAAAAAACCAAACCTTGTACTGTTCCAGCAAAAGTCTTAAACCAGTTCTAAAGAAGAAAAGAAAAGGATGAAAATAGAGAATTTTTATTTTACTCATTTACACAAAAACATCTCCAATGCAACACACATCCAGATCAAATGGACACATAGAAGCAGCCCAAACGTCTTGAAACTCAAAAAACCTCCAACCCACAAACCAAAAACAAATAAACAAATGGACATATGAGTCATGAAAAAAGAAGGTAGATTTAGATTCTGTTGCATTCTTTGGAGTGGTTTTATTTTAACATTGGACTGAAATAAAAAAAAAAAAAATCTGAGAAAACTAACACAAAATGCAGGTAATAGACGTATCATGTGTGTTACAGTCATGAGAAAGAAAACAGGCAACCAAAACTGTGACAAGAATGTGCCTAGTTATTATATTATTTCAAGCTTGGTCTGCCAGCATTTTTTTCTTTTTTTTTTTTTTTTTTATGTACTGGTCATCAGTGTCTGCCAAAAGACTTTTCATGAATTTGTGCGATCCCATTTCCCAAAAACAGAGGAAATGATGTTTCTCCACAACCACAAGACTCAGCTGTAGGTTTTACACCACAATTTCTGGCTATAAACTAAGACAGTGATATGCCATCCCCCTGCCTAAATAACGAAGACCAAGTGAGTAGTGAAATTTCAGTTGGGTTATGCAAAATGAAAGGATTAAAAAATGAAAAGAGCATTCACTTCATGTTGCTCCTTTAAAACATTATCACATAGCTCCTTTTTTTCCTAACCTGACCTTTTTTTCCCAACGGTTTGTCTATAACTTAATATAACTAATTCTTTTGAAATAATGTTCACAGTTAGCATAATTGGTGTTATATAGTTCTAATGTACATTACAGAATATTCTGTCACTAGACACTAAATTGAAATTTTAAAGAAAATGATAGAAATAGCTGTAAGGGAAAAAGTACCCTTTTAAATCTAATTTGCTATGCACCGCAGTAGGGTAATGGATGCAATGAAAGTTCCTTTATTGAGTTCCCATGTCCAAAAGGTATTTAGGTAGCAAAGGATGTTAAGCAGACCCCCTGTGCTCCTCCTTTAAGTAAAGATAGCAGGAAATAAGGTATATAGGTTTGTGTCCTCCTGATTTTTATTTCCTCAGGAGTACAACTTATGCAAAGGGCACCTTAGGCTACTTGGAGGATCACAAAGGGTGCCCTCGACCCCCTCGCTGTCTGCATGAATAGAAGCATCTAAAGGATGGCTGAAGCCATACAGCGAGTTAAATCCTTCAGGTGGGTCTTTTCAAATTCCAATAGTGAGGAGTTACTGGAGAATTGGTAAGGATTTCACTAGGCCCCAGCAGGTTTGAGATCAAAAGCCCTGGTTAAATAAAAGCCTGTTGGGAAATCTTAAAACCTCTTTGTAATGTAACTTAAAAAAGTTAATACAAAGAGCCCTTAGACTGAAGCCTGTAACAGCATGAACAAAGAGTATATCAAAACTGATTCCATTAAGGGAAGGCAGACAAATAAATTCATTTAATTTAAAGAGAAATCAGATATATTACTCTGCTAAAAACTAAAAAGCATACCAGGAAAAAACAGATTTTACAATGCACACACACACAGAGCTGTGAATAATAGAAATAGATATATATAAAATCTATTTATAAATATCTCTCAGAACAGAGAACGGAACATTATATATACATGTATATGTTTAAGTATCAATTTATCCAATATGTGAATGTGTGTGTGTGTATAATTCTAATATATACATATTTTTATCATTTATGAGGCTTCACACTGGGCTTTCAAATCTGCAGTTAGATATATCTATATATGTATCCAGAAAAACACAGCTGAAAGAGCCCCTACATTCAAACTGACACAAGAATTTTTCAACCCAATTAATTAAAAAAGATGGGTGCTCATCAGTCAGCTGGCACAGGTTTTTTTCTCCATCATATTGCCAAAGTGTCACAGTGTTAGTTGTGCAGCATGTTTAAAACAGAAAATCTGGGACTAGGATTTAGATATCATTTGTTAGCTGACCTCTTTCTGAGCAGCTCTTATACTTTTAACTCGTTGGGGGTCCTGCACCAAAGGTGGCATGGCAGGGGGAGAGGAAGGGAGAGATATAGAATTGGACAGAATTATTTAGGTTGGAAAAAACCTTTAAGATCATCCTCTTGGTGACGTGCTTGAAGGTCTCATGTTGGATGTCAGTGGCACACGTGCTGGGGGGGGTCGTGCACCCTTTGCACAAAGCAAGCTGTCTCGTGAGCGTCCTACGTGCCTGGGATGGCTGTGTCGCTGCAGCACGGTCCTTGGGTCAGGGGGACCACGACTGGGGGTCCCTCACTTCACTGCAGGGCTGGGTCACTTGGGTGCAGGATGCTCTGGACCCCTTGGGTGGGAGGAGAGTGATGTCCTCTTGCCCCATGGCTCACTCTCTCCACAATGAAAAGTCACCAATAATTTTGCTCCCTCTACCCTCCCAGAAAGGAAAAGGGGGGGGGGGGGGGGGGGCGCGCTGAATCTTACTGTGTTTGTGAGGCTTTTTGTTATTATTGCAATGGGGGAAATGTGGATGTCTCATCAGCCAGAAAACATATTTTAATCTTTAAGACATTATATTTCTCTCACAGATTTCATAGGCTGTGCAGCTAGAAGAGGGAGATGTATGTGTTGTACGAACGAGGGTGAATGACTGCAAAAATCAGTGTTAACATTCTACTAGATTGTTTTAAAAAACTTTTCTCCTTATAATTAAAATCTGGCATTTTAGTTCAACAATGCTAACCCTGAGCTCATTACATTCAGGTATAGTGGGGGAATGACATCCACTCCAATTCTCTAAAGCCCCCTTCATGCTACCAACCCCTGAAACGCTGCCCCTTCAGCAGGCACAAATCACTCTGTCCCTGTACTCCTTAAGAACAGTTTTTCTGAAGATAAGAAATCAGCAACGTATCATCTCACATATGGTGTCTTTCATCCCAGTGAGCAGCAATAGTTTCACAACCCACACCAATGCCATTAATTTTAATTTTTTTTCAGACCCCTAAAATGCACAGCAATTCAAACCCTTTTAACTATAGGTATGGTTATCATTTTAGCAATGCCATTTCTGGTTATCTGGGGTGGATCCCACCAAATTTGTGCAGGGGCCACTATTTATCAATGGACCATTACTGTGTGCACCAAATCACTGTGGTGTCTGCTGAAGAACTGCCCTTTGCAATAGCTACCCCAGAAAATGGGCAAAATGAAGAATGCCAGATGGAGGTATGACCACGAGGGAAAGCCAGGTGAAAGGTATTGGTATTTAGGGGATCTCGGTCTCAGTGTCATGACTGACATCCACGCCCCAGCAGCAACAAGTATCTAATAATCACAGGAGATAAAAGTCACTTTTGGCTCCTTGTCTGAGAGAAAATATCTCCAAAAGCACCATATCCAATAATATCAAAGGTTGTGGTGGCTTCTGCATCACTGGCAATTTTTAGACCGGTAGAGGATGAGGTTTTCTCGTTCAAAGAGGAATTAATTGAGGGAAGTCATATGGCTTGTGTTATACACGTGACACTAGATGATCCAAATAGTCCTTTCTTGGCCTTATAATCTACAAATAACCTTGTGGAGGTACCGCTCTCCTGTGGATTAGTGGCAAGCCAATGCTCCTCTTGCTTGGATGAGTTTTCTGATCTAAATACCATCCAGACATGCATGGCCTCCAGGATTTGACTGGATCATGGTCTCAGACGGAGCCATTGCCAGTTAATGCCAGACATGCGATAAACCGGGGTAGGACACGCTCCACTTCAGGTGCTGTGGGATTCTGGATTATCATTAGTAGCCATGTAACGAGCCAGGTCTGAAGAAAAATAATTTTGCTATAAGGGCACTTGCAAAATTTATTTTATACTTGTTATCTTTACATTACCTTGCACTGTAAAAGACCCAGGCTATCAGACACCACGGAGCTCTTTGGCTCGGAATTAATCAGATTCATTTTCAAAGGCAGGGTATAATTGTGGCCATTTTATAGTCCATAAAAATCATAAGATTCCAGAATTACATGGGTAACAGGACAACCTATTCCCATATGGGAAACAGAGCATATGGCGTCTTGTCTATCTTGCTTGGATTACAAGGCAGAGAAAATACCTGGCTGAACAGTGCTCAGGAATTACCAGGTGGATGATACCACAGGAGCAAGCTGGGTCTTTATTTATTTGCTTTATAAGGATGCCTCTGAGTTCAAGTTGTGTGAGTTACATAAATGCTAAGCTTCCTCCAGACTAGCTCCACAGCCCTGACTGCTCCAAGTCCTTTGTTGTGATCGGTCAATGCAGTTTTCAGAAACCTGGGAAATCCGTGTGATGGAAACCCGTCCAAACTAGAGGTGAGCTCCAGCTCAGTCACCACCTCAAAGTCAACTAGAAATACTTCTTAAATGCAGATATCCTTACTTCTGTCCCTATCTCTAACCATGCTTCGTTTTAACCCCTAGGATAATTTGGTATGTAGAAGGAAATGTGTCATTTAAGTCAACAACCACTTCCTTGAGAATCTACAAAAATTTCTTCTGAGGTTTCCCTTTCAAGTACCAATGTTATTCAGATTTGCAGGCTGAGACCGTAGCAAAAGGTGGAAAAACTTACAGTCATTACATTGATTAATCAGCTGCTGAAATTTGGCTTTTCAACATGACACCTCTATTCTCTGAATGTGTGGCCTACTGCAATGTAATCAATTTGTCTGTGCAGGCTCCAAAACCCCAGAGCCACACAATGCAAAAAGGCAATCTTCTGCCCTCTTCAACCACAATAAGCAACATTACTGAAATCGCTGCTACTGTACAAGTGTAGCATGACCCCATATTTGTAGGCAGCAGAGTATGACTTCATTAAAAATCATACGCTGTGTTAGGGACTTCAAGGTTTTGCAAGGCAAGCCAGCATCAGAGCAGCATATGTCTGAAACCAATAGTAAAATGGGTAATGCCTTAAACCCCGCCTCTATACTGTTATTTACATACGTATCTTTCATCTGACATAGGCTTCCCCTCCAGCACCTTGAATATATCAGTCCTAAGGAAGAGACTTTAAGTTCAAAGAGTGCCATCCCCAAATCAAAGTAGGGGGTTATCAAGTGAGGTGCGCCAAGCAGTAAGACAAAACATATGCATTTTTAATAGGTAGCCTCTCCTCTCCCTGAGGAAGCCAAGAAAAGAGACTCTGTGAAGCTTCAGCAGAAAACAAGTTCAGTGGATTTATACTCAGGCTGCTATTTGCAAAAACAAAATTCACAACTCTCACATATCTTTGCTAGATGTTTTCCAAGCACTCTTCAAAGCACATCGGCCCCACCCTTGGCGGTCCTATTGACCAGGTGACCTCATCTCCATGCAGCGCTGAAAAAGAAGACAGGGGAAAAAAGTTTAAAAAAAAAAAATAAAAAGGCCATGAAAGAGAAACAAAGATCTCAACAGGTCTGTACGGAATTTCAGCAGCACTTTATTTATTAATGCTTATGTAGCTACCATTGTATTCCAGCTCCCAAAGACAGATCTGTAAGGAATAGGCCACATGCTGATTGACAGCAGCCATAATTCCATACAATGAGACTGTATTAAATTGTTTGATGTGATATGATACTCATCACTTGTAACTGATCAAACATACTGCTGCATCAAACAGTATTACAATACAATCAGGCTGGATATGGTTCCTGCCAAGGCTGTTCATCACATTGCACACTTCTGCATTAAACATATCTATTAATAGCATTGACAAACTACTCCTATCCAAATTTTTCCAAAGAATGGTACGACGTGAAATGTGCAAAGAAATCCATACATAATGCTTTGCAGTTTGAGGCACCATTTCCATTGGCTGAATGCTTCAACATGAAAGGCTTTGCTGATTTGGGGATTTTTGTAGGATAATGCCACAACTTGCAAACCTGTGCCCCAAAACAGAGATGTAACATTCTAGCTTCCTTTTTTCTGTTGTGGTTGTATTTCCTTTTCTTTCCTAAACACAAACAAAGTGGAAGATTGAATATTTTTTGACTAAGATTTTACTTTTGCTATGGTTCCCCCCAGGAGAGCTGCTCTAGCCTGCTATCTTGCAGGAGGGAGCTGTGTTTGCTAACATTGACCCTTTTAGAAGCGGGAGACATAAATAAAAGAAACAAATTCCTTGTCACCACTGTTTCTGCTGCAGACATAGAGGGTGATATGCTGCAGTCCATGGGGGACAGGACTCGCTGCGACATTACAACTGTAGGGGCTCTCTCAGATGCAGATTCTTAAATGAGCCTGGGTCTCTAGAGGGCAGAGGTCAGCTGTCCTCAAATCTGTGTGAATGCTAGATTAAGTTTATTAATCTCCCCGCTTTCACTTAAAAACCAAATTATAGGATGGTTAAATGTTAATGCCCGTGAGCTTGTGAGATGATGAATGCCCTCAGCTACCACTGCTAGAGGGAACACGAGGTGTTCAGGCCCCAAAAGGGTGTTAGAAGTTAGCGTGATGCCCTGGGGGATACATTTTCCCTGTGACTTACTGCATGCCTTACGCCTGGTGTGCATTTTGTTTGCTGTTCTGACAGCAGCAAATGCAACCACCCTCACACGTGCAGTTGCTGGGTGCAAAGCTGCTGGCCCCAATTTCAGTAGCTGTGACTGCCCACCTTGATGTCCGAGGGGTAGAGCAGATATTCCCACTACACTGAGGGGGAATAATCTCAGCCACAGCTCTTTATATAGAATTTATACCTGTGCTTGAGGGAGGTTTGAAATACCCATCTCTCTGCACCAACTCTCCAGCACCCAGGAACCGCATGAAACCAAGCATGCGATGAACATGGTATTTAGCAACCTTCGAAACTGCTTCTATCAGTGTATCTCATAAAACTACTCCAGTGTGTAAAAATGAAGTGATAAATGAGTACGAGGGTTCCATACAATTCCTCATGGACAGGTGTGCACATCATAATTGGACAATCTGCCCCCTTGATTGCTATCTCAGCTTGGGAGACCAAGGATCACACAGCCATGGAAAATAGGAAGCAATATGCAGGAATGCATGCCTGGCTATCTGAAGCTGGCACAGAAGACCCATTTTTTCAAGTTGGGATTGTGTATATTTCACGTTGATGAATTTTTGCAAACTGCAGTGACAGAAGGTGGCTTTTGTCCTGCTTTTCACTCCTGTGATGTCAGCGTAAGCAGATTAAACACATCACACGGTAGCAAACTATCTCTGTTGGTGGAACCAGCTCCACAAAGACTACTTAAGAAAGGTGTGTAAGGCATTTTCTTTCTCTAATTAAAAAAAAAATTAAGTCCTTCAAGATAATAAACTGTCTCAGAATAGTATCTTAACGGCTGACTTATGACGGAAAATATACAGGAAAGGGCTGGAAATGGCTTTTACACTCGGATGGGTAGTTTTTAGCAGTAACAGCTTGGTGCAGCGCATAGAGCTAAAGAAGCTGTAACTTTCTATCTGGGTGTAGCTAAGTAATTCAAGATGCTGCAAGTTTAATGTAACAGTAGAAACGAAGAAGTTCAAAAACAAAGTCCCAGCCATTTCAATGCAGCATATAGTATGCTAAATTGTGGTATTACAGAAATTGCTAAGAGTCTGGCCACAAAACGTTTCATACTGCACCAGCATTCTGCCAGGGCTGGGTTCCAACAAGCCCAGACGTTTCTCCCTTCACCTGTGCTTTTTTTTTTTTTTTAAATTTTCCTGTTTGTTAACATAAACCAAAAAACTCCCACTGTATTAGAGAATTACAGCCCCTGTCCTGAATGTACCTCTCAGTTTATTAAATCAGCGCAATGGAAAAGTCACCGCGCACCAGGCAAAGATAACTGCAAATGTGTTCTGACCCTCCCTGTACCACCTGAGTGCCGCTATTATTCCTCATCCTTGGGGAAAGGACCCCATATGTGAGTTTCAGAAACCACCTCAGTAACTCCAAGCATCATTATCAATAGTAGGATGAACTGCAGCTGGGATGCACTGAGAAGGCACGGTAATACTCGCCCTAATCTCTGCATTCATCTCACTGGCCCTCGCTAGGAAGTTTAAGTACATTTACTGGGGATTCTTCAGCCCTTGAAAGGTAGGAAGACATCTATGAGGCTTGACTACTAGCTAATTAACTTGGGTTTGGGAAAAAAAAAATCTTCTTATCTGCTTAACTTCGAGACACTCTCTTTGTTTTTAAGCCTGCAGACTACCTTCTCTTTAAAATGCATGTTGCATACAACTCAGTAGTATGGAACGTATTATTTTTAACGAGGACCTATTTTAACTTGGACCTAAAACTACTAACATTTGACAGCGAGGGTTTTTTTTTTAAAACATTTGCAGAATCAGCTGAATAATGGTCTATAGCCTGTGTTTTGCAAGACAGGCTTCAAAATCGTCATGCTTTCTTTCTGTCCTTAAAAATCCAGGAACGTGAATGTATGAATCACTTGGAAATGAACCCCTAAATTCATACACACCCCCAAAACCTATAAGGAGTATTAAAAAAAGCTTCCAGTTTTTGTTTCTTGGTCTCTAGAGGGGGGGAATATTGAGGCTGGGAGAAAGCGATTGAATTCGTGCTTGCAGTAGTTGGGGCACGTGAGAATTTCATGCAGTTCTTCCGACAGCAACACAGACGTGAGCAACTCCTGTAACATCCCTGCTCAGAATTAAACCACACTAAAATTTCCTGCAAATTGCACAGAGCGATTTCAAATCCTCACCATATTCCTAACAGATAGAACAGTGGCATGATTGACCAAGCTTTTTTTCTTCTTCTTCTTTTTTAAAGTACACATATGATGATGCATCATAGTTATAAACAGATGGTATTTGGCCTCCTTCCTATTCTCAACATTTGGAATTCCTAAACTATGTGAATTAAACAATAATATTTTATAAACATACAAGGGATTTTGCTCACTGCTTTGTTAACATAGAAATTATACAATGCTGACATTTATTTAAATTTTAAAAAGTAAACAAGAGTGTGTATTGAATTAAAGCAAACTAAAATCAACAGAAAGAAATATGTTCTGCGCGCGCATTACCTACAACGGCACGGGCCTTTTTAGGGGAGACATAATGGGATGAAGCACAAATTGTAGCTTAGACAGTCTGATCCTTTGTGCTCGAAAGGCTCATTTAACACCTCACTGTAAACAACGGATATTTATACCATAATTGGCCAGTTGACCATCAGTTGTTCATTTACTATGTAACCTGCTATTACAGAGTTAAAAGAAGTTCCTTTCTGTTGGCTTTTCTAGGAGTGAAAGTGTGTTTGCAATTTTAGTACCAACTGGATTCAGTCTAACACTTGTACTTAGTATGAGAAACATTTTCATAATACCAAAATTTGGGGGAATAGGAGTATTCTTGCCAGGAAGGGAAGAAGAAAGTATTGGTTCTTAAAAGAAGAATTCTGTTTGCTTGGTTTCCTCTTTCCTTTCCATTTTAACCCCTTTTTAGGCACCTCTCTCACTGTGTGAAATTGAGAAGCACTTAGGTTTTAATCACTATTCCCAGGTCTGCAAAGAGGTTCTGTGATGAATAAATAATGAATCAGAGATTTTAATCAGTGTTATGATTTTTGAAAAGGCTAATTATCATTGTTTACAGACATGCCTTTCCAATGTATTTCCTTGTTTTGCCTCCAAAGCTCTAAGGGTTAAGCCCCTAGCACGCATCCCTCCCATTCCTCCTCAACGCCACACTCCTTGGCTGCCTTTTCTTTTGGGGTTTGGGGGTATTTTTTGCTTGTTTGGGTGTTGTTTTCTTTTGTTGTTGGCTTTTTTTTGAACGCGGACACCCAAACCGTAGGAGAGCTGGAGCCGGCAGGGCTGGGGCCGCCACTCCGCACTCGCAGAAAGGCCACCGCGGGGGGGGGTAGTGCCTTTCTCTTTGCCGTCTGCAACTATAAATGTTACCAAAGAATCTTATTTTCAAAATAACATTTTTATTATCAATAAAAAGTGGCCGGCAGCCCCCCCCCCCCTCCTCCAAGACGGCGGCTGGGGGCAGCAGGCTGCCGCCCCGCGGAGCACCGCGGAAGGCCGCGGGGGGAGCCGGGCTCCGCTCCCGCCCGCAACGCTGCGCAGGGCTGCGCGGAGAGGCGCGGAGGCACCGCGGGGCCGCCCCGCCGCGCTCGCCCCCGTCCCGGCGCTCCTCCTCGCCGTCAGCATCATCATCGCTGGGATTATTTTTGCTTTGGCTGCCGTTGGCCTCGCTTAACCCTGTTCCCTTCTCTGCCCCCACCTCCGCGATGGGAAAAGCCTTGTCCCCGGGTTGGATGTCCGTGTGTGTCGTCCCCCCCCCACCCCAGCGTGGCAGATGCGCTTCGAGCATTTCCCCGGGCCGGGCCCGGCACCCCCCGGGCAGCCGCTCCCGCTCCCCGCGTCCTGCGGTCGCATCCCTGCGCTCCCCCATCCCTGCGCTCCCCCATCCCGCATCCCTGCGTTCCCTCATCCCTGCGCTCCCGCATCCCTGCGTGGCCCATCCCCGCGCTCCTGCATCCCCGCGCTCTCGCTTGTCGCTTCCCTGCGTTCCCGCTGCCGCACTCCTGCGCGGCTCATCCCTGTGCTCCCACATCCCGGCGCTCCCGTTCCTGCCTTCCCTGGGCTCCCGCATCCCTGTACTGCCACATCCCTGTGCTCCCGCACCCTACATCCCTGGGGTCCCGCATCTCTGCGCTCCCTCATCCTGCATCCCTGGGCTCCTGCATCCCGCTTCCCTGCACCCCCACATCCCTGCGCTCCCACATCCCTGCGCTCCCGCATCCCTGCGCTCCCGCGGCCGCCTCCCTGGGCCCCCGCATCCCTGCACTCCCTCATCCCGCATCCCTGCGCTCCCGCATCCCGCTGCCTCCTCCCCGCTAAGCGCTCGCTGCTGCCGCCGCCGCTGCTTCCACGGAGGGTGGGTGCAAAGTTGTACCACAGTTATATAGCACTTGATTATCAGTTTCCAGCAACAGCTGTGTATATTCGCTAAGAATGTAAAGAAATACCAGAAGATAATGCAGGATTGCTATTTATTACCCTATAATTAAAGTTCTGACAGTGTTTCTATTATAAAACCTTATTTGCAAGGGTTCATAACTCAAGAGGCAAAATTTTCCTGCAAGACAAAGCCTCGCTTACCAGACTGAATCGTTTAAAAAGTATTTCAGTTAAGTAAGGTTAGCCTATTAGAGGGTAAAATTCTCAAGGACTTTCATTAAGGTGCTCATTTATATCCGCAAATAAAGAATTGCCAAGTCCCCCAAATCAAGGATATATATGAGGAAAATATTTTTTGCAAAATCAAGGATTCATGGAAAGGTTTTAATATAATTCTCTAGGAAATTATTCCCATGAAAACAATTTGTTTGAAAGAAAATGCCCTCCGGTCTTTTCCACACAAACTAGTCTTGGGCTAGTACATGAGAACCAAACTTAAAAGTGACTATGAACAGAAATGAGACTGGCTAATTCATTTCAACTGTCCATACTGGAATAAAAAACAAAAGAGTAAACAGCTTGAATGGGGAAAGGTGAATTTAATTTTCAAGGCCCTTTAACTTTTAATAATCTGAAGAACAATATGGGAGGTACATTCTACCCTCCCAGTTATCCTGATATAAATTCATTCAAGATTTATATTGGTGTAATAGAGAAGCAGAATTTGCTCCACGATTTCTAATGAACTGCTGGCTCGGTCTTTAAAAAGGCAATTAGAAAAATCTAGCCTCTAATTCAGAACAGCTTTGAGCTAAATCAGAGGTCTCGATGCTGCAAACCCGGATGGAAGCCGGTCTGGACCCCGGCTCCTCCCGGTGCCTGCAGCACGACCGGAGCGGGGCTGGGAATGCTGGAAATGGTTTGCTACAAAATTCCCTAGTTATTTTAGGATTTTCTTTTCTATTATATGGGAAAAGACAATTCTCATGTGGAATAAACCTGTGTTTCCTGTGATCTCAAATACTAAGACAAAAGGATTGTAGGATTAGGTGCTGGCCTGTTATTGATGCGGAAGGCAAGGAGCTGTCTGGTCGGAGCGTTGCCTGGTGAGTCTGGCAGGAGCCGGGAAAACCCATCCGGCTTTAACTCCGTACCAAAACTTGTATCAAAGCGGTTGCAGATGCTGTGTCAACGCAGGTGAAACATCAATAAATATGAAAGTAAGTCAAGGGCTAATTCTGTCATTTTACTCATAAGATTAGGTCTCTGCATTCACCGCTTACTCATGTGTGTAGGAACAATGGGACCGAGATCCCAATTTGTCTCTCTGACCTTTTGAAGTGAAGGCTCTAAATGAAGCAGCACGGAGCGGCTGTCTCGTTTGATCTTCAGAAACTGCGAGGCAAAACTCCTCAGGTTGTTTCAGGCTACAGCAGGCTGGTGGGGGGAAGACTACCTCAGGGGAAATACCACCTCCGACTACCTGGAAGTCCTACCTCGCCCTCTTGACTGAGGACCCCAAAACAGGTCAGGGTGGTCCCTGACATGAGGCCAACCTGAAGGTCCTAGGAGATGTGGTAAGGTCATTTTCACCCTTGCTCTTGAGCAGCTCTGTATCTTCGCTAAGAAATATCAGAAGATAATGCAGCATTGCTATTTATTATCCTGCAATTAAAGTTCTCACAGTGTTGCTATTATAAAACGTTATTTGCAAGGGTTTGTAAAGCGGAGGGAAAATTTTCCAACAAGATGAAGCCTCGCTTACCAGCCTGAGCTGGGTACGGTTCAAGTATCACTGATCAGTAAGTAAACCAAGGCAGAGCACCACCTCGCCAAGGAGCTGGGCAAGACCTCCTTCAGTCATGGGCCGGATCAGGGTGTGTGCTGAGGACAGCAGGAATCTTCCACTCGAAACCAGAGAGCTTTGGTGTACCCACCCTGTTCACCACAAGCCCTAGCGCGACATTACAGCACCTCTTCTTTCCCTTTTATTGATTTGGAGAATGACTCACTGTGAAAGTTGAACCCATTCGCTTTCATTGGACCATGCCTCAGTTTCCCTGTCAGTAAAGACAAAACAAAATTTCTGATTTGCTCTTACTGGGTGCGAGGTGTGATAACATTAGTGAACATCTACGATTCACTCCGTTAAGAAGTGCAAGGCAGGCCCGTTACTTGGCTCTACCCAGTGTGACCACCACACCTACACACTCCATCTTGAGAAGACCACTCTACGCAACCACCTTGAACACCTAGACCCAAGCTGGGCTTTAGTTTAGCAAAAATGAGGAGAAACCAGCATACAAGGCAAAATGACAACTTTGCAGAGCTAGGAAAATATCCGAACGCTTACCATTGGATCTCCCTTGGGTTTTTTGCTTGCTTAATGGAGTAATTTCAGTGAGAGGTACCACGTGCTCTCTCTCGCACTGAAAAAGGACGGTTTAGCATCTTGATGGCGTCAGAGGGCACAAGGCATGCGTGTGGAGGGGGACCTGCCCATGCCTTTCACCTGCTGTGGATGGAGCTTGGGCAAAGGAACGATGCTGTTGGGTGACAGTCTGCCAGGATGGGGAGAGAAGCTACCCTGCCTGACACAAGGGAAGCTCAAACCACAGCTGTCCACAAAGAGAGGTCTTACCAGGCTTCACATCGAGAGTCCTCCTCTTGCTTCTTCCCAGAGCAGAGTTGAAAATCTTGGAATTGTCATAACATTTTATTATCACTTGCAAAACAGATTCTACTTCATCAGATAAAGACACAATTGCATTCATTGACTCTGACACAAGGATATGCATAGTGATAAACATACAGATAGATGTACACACTTATACATGAATGAGATATGCTAATTAAAAATTGCAGTGGGCACTTTATTAAAAATTTATTGTACAATCTACATCTTCAAAACATTTTACATCAACAAATATAGCAGCTTGACTGCTGGAATCATAAGTGATTTATCTTTAAAAGACTGTAACTGGATGCAAAGATTCTTGATGAACTGCCGTTACATTTAAACTACTGGTTTTTATTGGAAGTATTTTGACTGTTATCTGTTTGTTCTCCATCCTTGAGAGAAATAAAACAAGTGTCTCGGCTTTCATTTTATCGGATAGATGGCACCATGTAGCATATTTCCCATGCTAGTTTGAATTACAGCTGTTTATCTTTCAGCTTTCTTTAAGATTAATTAAATGCAAATGTAACTCCACGAATCATGGGATTACCTGCCAGACCCCTTATTAATACCTTCACTTAAAAACCCCTGTGCCAGAGAGTCATTAATTTGCAAGAAAAAAAAAAAAAAAAAAAAAAAAAAAGAAAAGTGCTAAAGCAGCCCTTTGCCTCCAAACAACCCAGAGATGGCTGCCCAATTAGTCCGGCAGCATTCGGATCCTCCTTTCAGGCCCTGTGGCCCTTTGAGGACACAATAAGGCTCCAATGATAACCTGGCAACCTAGGTAGAAACTCAGCCAAGTGTGAGCGTTTGAAGCTGCAGCTTGGCTGCCATCGTGTCGGCGAAAAGAAAGAATTCAGGCACCATGTCATCCAGTACAAAGGATAAAAACAGATTCAACCGGAAATTCAATGTGGCACCACATATGGGATACATGAGTGCGGTTACACAACAGGCCACATATTTTTTTTGAACAGTCTCCTGCATGTGATGCCGAGGACATGTGTAACCATCATAACGTCTCTAAGAATCTGTATTTAATTTGAGCTGGGGTGGTGGCAGGGATTGGAGATCTGAAGCCGCCACAGGTTTGTGGCAGATGGCTCTGTGTCAGCTATGACAAGCAGCCAGGCTCGGCTTCCTCTGCAGATTTTCTTTTCTCTCTGATCAGGTAAATATGGGCACACTCTGGAAACTTCCACAATTCTGCCTGAGGCTGCAAGTTTGTGACTTAGCCCCATCTGTCACAAATCTTCCCTCGGTTCTGCTGCGAGCAGAGACCTGAATTTACCGCCGAGCGCTGCCCAAGAAAACCCAGCCGTCTCGCCCTACGAGGAAGCAGAAGAGAAAAGCACACGAAGCCGCGTTAGATGCTGGGACACAAAAGGGACGTCTCTCGCGCGGGAAGGAGCGTGGCTCTCTGCCGAAACGCTCTGCAACACCCGGGATTTCAGGAGGGGTGGAAGCGAGTTGGTCAGGGAATGCTTACGCAGCATTATTTGGAAACGGGGTGAGTTCTGCATTTTTTTTTGAAAGGCAGGTAAGCTGGTCGGCAGCCCTAGGTTATTTGCTCCTGGATGAGCACCATCAAACATCCGTCTGCTTTACTGGTGGTCTTGGTGGACACGTCAAGGACTGAACACCCACGGGGACTGACCTGCCCCTCGCGCCCTCAGACATGGCAGAACCACGAACTAGCAGGACCGAGGGCCTAATTCTCCTGCTTGACCATCGTTGGTCTGGCTTCTGGGCTTTATTTCAGAGTAACCTTGGAGAGAATAAATCCAACTCCTTTTTTTGGGAGTGATAACTCTGCAAAGGTCTGAGCATTCATTTTTTCACAGAATAGTGATTCAGTCAACAGTTCCTAAATATGCAGAGATCAAGAGAAGGAAAGTTTTCACACAAAGCAAGATCTCCCCATGAAGAACAGGCAGCATAACGAGATGTAGTAGCAGTACGATATCTTTTAAGAAATAATCAACTTATTTGTTTCTTGTGTCCTAAGATCAGAACTGAAGCAATTAATATCTACTCTGCCATCAGTAGACTTCAGAGCTAACCTTTAGAATGTAATAAGGACTGTTCATCCATCCATCCATTCAGACCTGCTGTTTCAGGACAGTTGGAGTTCAAGCAGACAGTACTGATTTGGCATACATTTTATGCACTTTTTAAAGAATTGAGAATTAGAGACTATTATTCAGAAAAAAACCTGAGATTTGGCAGGCAAGACAGCAGAGTGATTTACAGAGCCAATTTGTATCGGGTCAGGTTTACTCTGTGACCCAGCTGCTTTGCTCTGTAAGTAAGTATTGGGGAAGAATCAACGTGGAAAGCAGCTTACAGTAATTACTTTTGGAGCTCCACTTTCAAACTCCAAGCACCTTTGGAAACCACCATCAAGACAGCGTTGGTTTACATGGACTGGGTGTACTGTGAGGCCCGAGACAGAGCTATATAATATTCCTCAATAGAGTATTTCCCTGAACTGGCCTGTTCTAAAGTTTCATATATCAGCCTTTTGACACTTATTTCATTCTTTCTGTCTTTAAACAAAAAACCATCAAATGTTGGATGTGAATCTATGCAAGATACCCTGGTGGGTACCTTGCATAGGGTGGTTCGGAACAGAATGAACAACTACAACAGTAGGAAGACAGTTTCAGGCTTTCTTTCTCAAGGCAATTTGAAAAGTTTTCATCATTTTGGCAACTTTTCTGTCAAAGTCCATCATGTTTCCTTTGACCCAGTTCTCCATCTACCATTTTGCAGCAGCTGCGGTTCATCAGACAGCTTTCATTTAATTTCTAATTCTAAAGTGGAAGCTATCTAATACTGTTATAAGAAGAAGTTCAAAGTCCTGGTGTTTATGCTGAAAGAAGCACACATAACTGCTTTCTTAATGAATGATTTCTTCCTGCTCTACAAGTGCAGCCAACTGGTACGAGCTATAAACCAACATTTTCAGAGAACTGAGATCTCCTAGCTATACACCTCAGAGGGCCAAGAGCAAGGCAAACCCTGGGAGAAGTTCAGGTGCAGGACGCATGCATACATACATATATATATACATACTGATATATATGTCTGCACAGACATATATTATGTCTATATATGCATGGCTGGATCCCAGAATGACCTAGCAGGCAACTTCAACAGCCTACCTGCTAGCTCACTTCTTCTGCAGTGAGGATCCATAATAGCTAGCAGACCTCACTCTACCACAGCTGCTTCCAGTCCCACATGCTGCTTGAAGACCTAAAGTTGACCCAAAATGCTTAAATTGTGTCCCACGGTCCAGCAGATCTTCCCAGCTGTGCAAACCTCCTAAGCTAGCTAGATTTCACCTGTATCAGCCATATATATGGGAATGAAAAATGTCAGGACTTCAGTCTAACCTGGATGCGACCCTCAGCAACTTAACCCAGCCCTACTTCGAAGCTGGACCTGCTTTGAGCAGAGGCTGACCAGATGAACTCCAGAGGTCCCCTCCTAAATTCCTCTATGATTCTATGTTCTAAATGAGTAACCGAAGTTTTCTTTCACATAAGAAATCCTTATGTCATATACATTTTACTTAGGATCCCATGCTTAACTGACACAGAGATGGGAGAGCATGGACACAGCATGCTGCACTCCAGAGTTTCCAGGCTGCTGTAACCTTCCCATACAGGCTCTGAGAAGCAGATTTAGACCATCTCTGAAACCATCTTAAAATTATGCTCCCTGGAAACTGAGCATCTCAAGAGGCAAATACAAGTTTCCCACTTGTGCTTCCAACCTCCTTCTGACCGGCACCTAATGCTAACCAGGCAGAAGCAGAAATTCAATATAATGCCTTCTTTTTTTCTCTGCAAACATGCTCTGCTGGAAATCTTTGTACTATTTGCACATCCTATAGAGCTCTAAATTAACTTTATCAGCTCAGGACAAAAGATCTGGAGAACACTGTAAACAAACATCTGCTCAATATACATTCACCGTTAAAAAGTAAACAGTATGTTTGGCTCCATAAGGAACAGGTTGAAAATTATCAGAGTACAACACATCCCATAAACTCATGGCATGGCTTGGAATACTCCGTAAAGTAATGATAACACCAGCACAAATACAGCTCTCAAGCATCAAAACGGTTTGAATGATGGGCGGTAAGAATATAAACACAGAATAACATTCACAAAGAGAGACTGAGAAGACTGGGATACCCTAAGGGTTTGACAAACATTTATAAAATAATGAATGGTATAGGAAAGATGAATGGGGAGCTTCTGCTTCCAAGTGACCACCTCCAGAACAAGGAGACACTCAATGCAATGGAAGGAGGGGGAAACCCTGAGCCAACTGGAGGAAATGCTTTTAACTTCGTCTGTAAATATATGATGAACCTCTTTGCTATAGAAGGACACGAAAGACAAGAACAGGGGCTTCCAAGGGCCTGAATGTCAAAGGGAGAACTGTTATGTACAGTCTCACTATACTTAATGCTAGAAGAAGATTATGAAAGATGATAAAATCTCCAAGTCCAGGGTTAGGACCAATCTCTAACTCTAAAAGACAAGAAGACTTTTAATACCCTCTTTCTGCCTTTGGCAGCCTTCTCCCCAATCTCTTGATGCTCACCACTATCAAAAACACGGTATTCAACACATGGCGTGCTGATCCAGAGTGGCAGTCAGCATCCTTACGGAAAAACAAATTTGCTGTGGAGTTTTGCTGGGAGTGGGTAAGGATAAGGGCAAGAGGCATTGTCCCTGGCTCTTACGCAGCCTGTACAAGAACTATGAACAACTACTGCTCCTTGCAACAGGGCTGAGTGGCTGATGGGACAGCTGGCATGAAGCTCCCCCACATCCTCATGTGTCCAGCGTCCCGTATCCTTAGGCTGAGAATGCCTCCTGCTGCTTTCCTAGCTGTGCCTAAATGCTAAAGCTGGATCAGGAGCGGTCTTCCCTTCTACATGTTTTCCTGAAATACCAAAGATACTGCTCTATCTCAAACCAGAGCAAAAAGGGAAGGAAAAAAAGAAAAAAAGAAAGTTTTGTTAGAACTGCCCTATACAGCCAAATCCTGAGACTGGAAACAATTCAGATGTCTACGGTCTAACTGGGATCTTAATTTGATTTTACAGCAGTTTAATCCCTTTGAATTCAGCAGACTTCCTTCTACAGTGGTGTAAGAAAGAAAAAAAAAATCACGCCATGTGTCTTTTCATAGGCAGGTGAGCTTCTGTAGTGTGATGGAAATGAGAAGATGAATGTCAGAAAGTGGGCCAAATTCTTTTCTCCGTTAAACAAGCATGAGTGAGAGTAGGATTTTTCTGTAGGAACTGAAGCTGACAGCATGTCAACCAGCACTCATTCAGCTGGGAGGGCTGGGAGAGCTGGGAGAGATTATTTAAAGTTGTCAGCTCCTTCCATGCCTGGCTTTTGGCAACTCTTCTTGTCCCCTTCCACTGTATACTCTTTATACATGCTGTTTTAAATTAAGAAACTGAAGTGAGGGAACTGAAAGGTAAACTTCAAGAAAATAATGCAGAAACAAATGCTTTGCCCTATTTTATTTTTTTTTTTTAATTTTAAATCTACTAGATAGGGAGCTTGCAAACACTGACAGGTCCTATGGTGTACTCCGAGGGAAATCGATGCCCTGTTGCTGTTGCTTGCTTCATTCTGGAGCTTACTTTGGCAACCACAAATACCCAGAACCAGAGAGCTACATTTGGTTCCATAAAAGTGGAATAGAACAAATAATTGATAACAAATGAGGTTTGCTTTCCACTCATCTCTATCTTCTGCTAATAACTGGTAGAAGGCAATGCTGAAATGCAAATGAGCCAGCCTTGGGTGCTGTGAGAACACAAGGGTAAGTAATACATCAATTTGGAAAGGTTTTCATAGGTGCTTACACTATGGACATCTTTAAAAGTCTGCCAGCATGAATCTGCTCCATCGAGTTAAGCTTTTGCAGTTTAATATCTTGATCTGTGCATTTTCACAGGGATATTCACAGGGTCCGGCTCCCTAACTTGACTGTCCTGGTGCCATTTATCTCCCTTTTGCCCCTAACTTTGTCAGCGCAAGCACTGAGGACAACTGAAGGAATAAATTGCCTGTTTAATTAGACCGCTGTCTAATTATTATGGATATCCTTAGTAATAAAACCCCAACAATATGTAAAAGGATAACCCAAGGTACTTCTGATGATGATTACTTCCTGATGTATGCAGCTGAATCCTCAACCAGTAAAGTACTATTTGCTTTTAAAGCATTTTTGCTTTCAAGACTTCACAGCTACTTTATGAACTTCAGGCAGGGAGCAAGTCAGGAAGGTTTCTGAAAGAAAAGTAGCTAGTTAGTATGCACTACTGTGCTGGGGTCCCTTTGCTATTTCACTGTCGTATATATAATATTATACTGATCTGAAAAAAATGAAAATACAGTGGAAGTGCTGCGTACCCTTCATGATTTCACTCGTTTCAGCTCCCTAAAAAGCAGCATCGTTCCAACTATAATGACATTAAGAGCACTTATCTAAGTTAGCGTTTTTCTAGGAGGTTTTGCGGATGGTTTCCTTGTGAAAGGAAGACTTGGCATACGTGGGTGTAGGTACAAAAAGACAACTCTAACAGTATTCTCCCAGCTGATCCAAAGCCTATTAAAGACAACAGGGATCTTTTCTCTGGTGCTCACAGGTTCTGGATTAGGCTCTGCTTTACTCATTTTAAAACGATCCCCCATTCAGCTCAGCTGCTACCTGTTGCAGATGTTCAGTTCAAACACTCAGACGATCCAAACGGGCTGTTCATAGTGCACAAGCCCCTGTACAAGGGGTAGGACAAACACCTTCAGCTTCTGTTTGCAAATGACTCCGAGGGTTTTTTTTGAAAAAATCCTTCAAGCAAATTAGCATTTTGCTTATGGGGCTCGTGCACACATTTTCAACCCATACTATTTTACATCAGTATTTGCTCTACCGTTATTTCCATTTTTAGTGCACCATGGCTCTGCTTAGGAGCTGGGGATCCACACGCAGAAAGAAGATCTACGTGAACGCAACTATTAGCTGAACTTGAAGCATTGGGAAATGTCAAGGTAAACGTTTAAGGACTCTTTTCCCTTTGAAGCCACCATGTATAACTATACAATACTATTGACTCAAGAAGTAATGCTGAACACTGGAAGTGTTCAGTCAGCATTTTAAACTATTATGAGCTACCTTCTGAACCATTGCCAAGTTAATAGACAATGAAAGATAATGAGCTTGAAATTGGGTGTTAAATTGCATTTTTGGTTCTCTCCTTTTTTCTTGAAGTTTAACTGTTTCCTGCAGGAACAACATCATCTTTGATGTATCATTATGTAAATGTCTATTTTTAGGTCAGAAAAAAAGTCAGGCGTGGGCTAAACCCTCGCTCCTCCTGCTACATGTGTGCAGGAAGGGGTAGAGAGGCAGACGACACACAGCAAGACCCAACACTTTCTGCTCCCCAGAGGGAGGAAGGTGGAGAGATGAGGTTAGGTCTGCTGGCAGCATGAGCCTCCAAATTAAGAAGGAGACTACTCAACTTGCTCATTAACAGTGTGCCTGGACGGCGACAGCCAGGCAACACTAAAAAGACCCCATTTGTATTGCACGGGTGACACGAGGAGTATTTCTACGGACTCCCAAACTTTTAAGGACTTTCAGCTGAATTCAGGTTTTTTACAGCCTGAAACACCTTTGTCGTGTAGGGGTAATGTGTAGCCAACATGCCCACGGCACAGCCAGGACTGTAAAAGTCATAAAACTCTTTAAGTTTACACATCAGCGTGCAGAAAATGGCCGTTATTTTTCTAAAAGCAGCATCGTGTAGTAATAGCTCTTCACTGGAGTAATATAAAATCCAGTGCTTCATCTACAATCGCGTAATTAAAAAAAAAAAAAAGTGTGACTCCTAGCAGTATAAATACACCTCTTAAAAATGTGAAAGTCAGTCTAGCATTGAACACTTGATCAAAACTTGAATGGAAGGTCTGCCACTGAAATTGTACTTTCTCTACATAAATAACTGCCAAGAATAGGACATGATAAATACCAGTAAATTGTGCTTCCGATAAACTTTTTTTATGTTTAACATACCTTAAAAAGCAAAGAGTGAAAATAATCGTAATTATGAAAATAATTCAAATAATTCCAAAAGGCAGAGAAATCTTACCTGATACCAGGCACCTGCATTTTTTGAGGACTGAAGATTAAATTAGGATAGGAAGGTAGGCTTATCCTCATTAGTATAATTGTAGGATCTTTCTTTTATTTTCCTTTTAAACTAATGAGTTGCATTAATCCAGGTTCATTTTTATAAGCCTCTTGGGTCCAAATGTAAAGGACAGTCATTTTAGAAAACAATAAATTAAAAAAAAGCATGTAGCATGCATTAAGTGCACGTATTTCATAAGACCTAGGTTAATACAACTGGCATCTAGTTTAATTAATCCTTGTTAGTGTAACGACTAATATCCCTCCCTAGCATGTTTCCTTTAAACATTAGTATGTTAATTAAATGTTGTTTTTTTAAGGGTTTTTTCCTTTGTACTTCAATATGGCATTATATCATGTAAAACTATTCTGAACAACTACCTTATAGAGATGTTTCCTTACAATATCTGGTCTCTTGCAGAAATTCTGAAGCCTTTTAAAAAGCTGTTCAGGTGTAGAATACAGATATTCAGCTGCAGGAAAAACAGATACATTTTTAATGAAACAAAAACCTCAAAGCACACACTCGATATTAGTCACTTTACTAATTAAAAATGCATATTGCTCTGTGCCGCCTCGTGTTTTACATTATTTAAGCATGATTTTATAAGGTTACCTCAGCTCACAAGGATGTTTAATGCTAAATAAGACTGTGTAGTTGTGCTGTTTAGACATCTCCTTTGGGTGATTAAAATACATTATTCTAATGTAACACAATGCATATGTGATACATTTAGTGATGAGATTTTTCAAAGAACTGGTACTACATTAGTGTGTATCCTGTACTGCAGTTGCATACTATTAAGTATTAAATTGTTTAAATAATTTGGTGTGATTTTCAGGCCTCGTTTTTTTTTTTTTTTTCTGTGTATCAGAAAAATCTGCAAACCATTGCAGCATCACTGACCTTTTAACAAAAATCTATCATTACGGGTTGTGTATGCTAACAATGAAGAATGCTATTTCAAAACTTGCTTTTGTGTTATCTTAAAAGAACAGATGGCAAATATAAACTTCGTCTAATGTATTAAAACACATAAAATTTTCCTTAACACTAACATGTTGGCTTGCCAAATAAACAATTGCTTTTGCTCAAGTTTATTCTCAAACTTTATACTTTAGCATGAATCGCGTTATTACGTTTCAGCAAAAGGAATATGCAACAAAGCAGCTACCTGGAAATATCTCTGGGTACACCAAGGCTTTGGGACACAGCGGATAACAGCCGCAATATACAGCTTCAACCCTGAAGATTAGAAATAATAAATACACAAAAATAGACGTTAGTGAGCCAGAAAGTTATTTTGGTGCAAGAGCATTGAGGTTGACTACATATAGCAAGAGTGAAACATTTTTTTTCTTCAGCAGCATAATCCTTCTAAATGCCAAAGTTGCTCTTTTTAAAGAAAATTTTATTGATCATATGAATTACATAGAACAGAACAGCGAGCATATGTTTTGTTCGCTGAATAAATCAAAGCGCAGCTCTGCATTTTTTTGTTTTTTAAATACTGTTTAACACATTTTATAATCAGCAGACAGACACATGTAACAACATGGTGAAGTATGGACGGCTTTTCTTAATAATGCTGCAGAAAAACAAGGGCATACGTGCGCATGTTTGGATATATGTGTATGTATACACAGATGCACACAATCACCGTTACCTGGCAGCACAGATATTCTCCTTAGACTTTAAGACTCCAAAGGTTACAGTTAAATATAGCCTAGGAACAACTTGCAGCATGCTTCGGGCTGGGGTATGTTAGCTTATGCACATGCTTCAGATAATTTCCTTTATTTTTTGGGACATAAACTGTTGTATTTTTTAATAACTACTGCTGAGATTCCTTTGCCAAAGCGTGCGACGCTTTGTACTTGTGTTTCTTCAAGGAACAATTTACATATCTCCTGTAACATCAAACCCAAATATTTTATAATTGCAACACAGCGGCGCAAAGTTTTCTAGTAGCGAATCTAAAGAAAAGCTCTCATCTTCATGTTCGCATTTTAATAGCTGAACGGGTTAAGGAATCAAGTTTTCAGTTTATTTTTTTCACATAATGACCATTGATCTGACATAATACCCCTCCAAAGATACAACTGTAATTTCTGTTGGCCAGAAATTACACAGTGAAATTCAAAACACTTCTTAAAATATGTTTATTTTATGAGAGTCTTTGAATTTCCTCCAACATGTTGACCATACGAGGACTTTATTTTTAACTTCAGATTCCCTCAGTCCCCAGGGAAAAAAAAAAATCTGAAATCTTGTCAGCGTTCACCTTTTCTATTTTCAGTGACAATCCAAAAGGCTTTTGGTACCTTCATGACCATATCGGGTTTGGTACTTTATTACAAGCACCCAGAAGGAACTCTGTCTCCTTTAGATCTACTCAGTTTTAAACAGGAAAAAAATAAAATAAAGAATAACATATTCAGCTTTCATGCTAGAAAACTACGCATATCCACAAACCCCAAAGATACACATTTCTGTGCAAATGCTTTTGCTAAGCAATGATTGCTATTTTTTTTTCCTAAACTTTTAAAATTTGTAATTTATGGTTTTTTTAAAATAACATATGCACTTCAGATTGCATTTTAAACATTAACAACAATTTCAAAGTGTACATCGTCTAGCACTATATTTTTTACCAAAGGGAAATGTTTCTGATGTGTGATTTAATTGATGATTTCAGTTCTTAAATATTGTGTCATATGTCAAAGCAAATAGATTTTTAAAGTTTTCTTTAATCTAGGAGAAAAAAAAAAAGAGTGAAACTGTGGACATTTCAGTAATAGCTCAGATCACTAAGTTATGTTAAAATATTTGCTTTTTAATCATATCGTCTGCATGGAAAAAAAAAAAAAGAACAGCTCCCTAAAACAAAACTGCAGGCCAAGATGCGATCTGAGTCATCATTTGAGTATGCAATTTCCCCTTATGAAAAACCTCTATCAGGATCATGAATTAGTAAAATCAGAATTTAATGCCTCTGTAGTTTGCTGGATAAAAGTTAAAATCTGGAATTCTTTCATTTGCAAATGATCTTATTTGCATAGTCATTTTCTACCTTTCCGCACCAAAGTTGACATGCATTTTCTGACGGGTCCTTACAACAGTGCAGGAAGTCTTGCTATAGACCGTACACCTTTCGGATGCCAAGACCTACAGATCAAACCCAACAGGGTTTGATCAGACACAGACACAGGCTTTGGTCCGAAGATGGACAGGGAAGCTTTGCAATTTCCACGCATTTCTGTCCTTTTCCAGAAAAGTATCATATCATAACAATAATACAATTATTCTTCATTTCAGTCCTTAAGCACTACTAGTTAAATAATAAATAGAGTTCCGATTGATCTATTGTTAAAATGGCTAGTAAATGGCCTTTTTATTCCAATTAACAAATCATCTGCTAAATCTATGAATCTTAATATTCAGATCTATTCACTTCAATTCATACAATTTATCTGCAAATAGTTGTTGGGCTTTTGATTCTAAATATAATTAGCTGATAATTTTGCTTGGCTGAATTACTTTTCTGGAGGGCCTGCTAAGGCTCTCAGTCGCATTATCTAGCAATAATGAATCTGATAGGTGAAATTTTTTACTGTAATGAGGATGAGACACAGTTGTGACACCTGAGTCTAGTAATAACAGAAGACTGCTAATTATCGACAGCACTTTTTTGTGTGATGCACAGAGAAAAAAAAATCCCTCATTATTAAAAAATAAAAAGTTACAATTATAAGTGACACTGGAGGAGAGTAAATAAAATGGAGTGATTAAAACATTGCTGCTTTAAGGGTGTTTTTAATTAAGTGGAAATGCTAATGTTGTCATACTTAGCAGATGGGATTAAAATTAGTTATTGTAAGTAACTCATATTTTATGTTATGGTTTCCACAGCATGTCTACAAGATCTAAGAAAGTGATACATTCCATAAGACATTTAAAAAATGAAATTCTCATAGTCTTTACAGCTCATAATAATGAACATCATGAATAAACTATTGAAAAAAAATCCTGCCAAGGCTTTTACCATAGTGACTTAACTCGCATGGAATGTAACCATAATGTACTGGGCTGCTGGAATCGCACTGCTGGTCTGCCTTTGTCTTTTGCTGATTGTTGCATTTCTTATTTCCTTCACACTCAACAATAACAGAAG
>NC_133936.1:5117428-5132428 GCF_031877795.1 Strix aluco | reverse complement strand
TCAGCAGGCAACAAATACGACAGAACTGACAAATAAACTAATCCCAAGTCTATTTTTACACGCTGAAGAGGTGGAGGGATGCAAGTCTACATTTTGGAAAACACGTATGGGCTAAAACATCAGATACCTTGAAGCTCACTTGTCGTTAATGTACGTTTTTAAACGGTTTAATTTACTACAAGTGCACCCAGTATAGGATTTGATTATTCTCTTTATTGCCACAATATTTCAGGCACAAAGATGTGCATATTCAGAATAAACCCCACTTCTTTTTCAGATGGGTGAAACTGTTTACAGAGTAGTGGTTGTCAGAAACCAAGAAACAGAAGGAGTGTGCAAAAGAGTGGTATAAAAATATTAAAGATTAATGACCATTTTCAGCCAGATACAAACCAGAAGCTCTCCACAGAAGTCCTTAACCTCACATTTGAAAGGGAACTAAGTGTTTTCACCTGCTAAAATCTCAGTTTGGATTTCAGATGAGTGACCTTGACTTGAAAGATTTTGTTTCCTATCTGAACCATCCAATCACTCACACCTATCTCTCCATTTAAATAAATACAGAAGTGTTACTGAAACACAAGTCATAAATAAGGTCTTGCACTGTCAAGTAAAATAAAACATGCTTACCATCTTTAATAACTTTAACACATATCAATAATATTTAGTTTTACAACTATGAAGATTTTAAACATGTTCTTTTCACTAATATAAGAAAATATGTACATGAAAAATACTTCCGGAAATATCTATTTTATGGTAACTTCACAGTAAAGCAAAAGAAAAGGAAAGGTACCTGGAATTTCAGTGAAAGCCTCTCCAAGGACGGAAACATGAAAAGGTAGATCTTTCTCTTTCAGTTTCATCAGGACTTTAAAGAAAGTCTCAGGATCTTTATCATGTTCCCTTGAAACAAACAGAACTTATCTCAGCATCATTTATATTTACTTGTGGAACTGTATTTTTTTGTTTATCAGAACAGTATTTCTCTTAAATTGTACTTTTGGGGACTAAACGTCTTCAGCATCATTTCCCTCTTTGCTTATGCTGCATAGTTGAACATTTTCCTCAACCCAGCACTTGGGATCAAAACCCAGTTTCATCAGATTCTTATCGCTCTTCCCTGTCTTCAAATGATGCCTCTGCTCTTCAAATTACCAACTTTGAAAGTGAGAAGAACTGAGTAATATCTCACCTAGCTGAAGGCAAAATCACATTAAAAAAAAGGGTAAGATAGGAAAAAAACATTTTTTTTTCCCATCAAAAAATATGTATACAATCTCCCTTACAGTTATCCCCCTTTTCAGGAGGAATAGGTTAATCAAAACCTTTTGCTAAAACCATAGGATTTCCCAAACTGGAATTTTACGAATCCATGCTATACTCATGAAAAGCTTCTGATCCATTCAGTGATTTAGGGAAAGAAGAAAGGAATAAACTAATATGAGGCATTTTCTACCTTTAGACTTTTTCTAAGGAGTTAACTGGAAGTTAAAACAGAAAATAAGAAACCTGTACTTATTTATAATTTCAGCTGAAGGTAATATTAAATGTTTATATGGGTATGACACTCAATGCCTTGCAACACAAGATTGGTTATCTAAAAAGAAAATAAAAAGCCAATTTGTTAATCTATCTTCTTTATTAGCACAGAATGAAAGGTGCAAAAGATACCACAGATGATCTAAATTTCCCAGATTTGGTAAATTATATTAAAAATGAGATGAGATAATTCCCCCACTCTAAGGTGAATATTATATGTTGCATTTAATTACTCTGCTTTAAATTATTGTATTTCAGACAGATGTGCACCATATGCCTTTAAAATATCTTGGTTTTATTTATTATTTAGAAAATTCCACTGTTTTCCTTCCTGTATTAAGGGAAAATCTATAGCTCAGCTGTCCTGGTGTCTTTCTTCACAGACTAATTTTGTAGAATGAATCTGTAGGTTTGTCACACTGCTATATGAAACATTAATAATTATATCATTCAGGAAATCTGAAGCCAAATGACATCTGCAGCTCTACATGTGTTAATTTCTCATTCAGTCAATATTTTTGGTTTAGGGAATTAAAACAAATTAATCTTATAATTAATGTGACTTCCCTAGGCTGAGAAATCTTCAGGAATTGTGGTGTTTTCAGAATTAGTTGCATTTTCTTAAAATAAAGCCAGACAATAGTTACTTTAAGAAGTCCTCCATCTCCCAGATTTGTTTTGTTCCCAATAATAAGGAGGAATGCAACTGCATAAGCTTCGTAATTTGTTTCACATCTGTGAACCAGGAGTTTTCACGGTGGTTCCAGTAAGCAAAGTGGATATGAGCACTGGCTCACAGAGAGAATTTCTTCCAGTTGCAAAGATCCCAAAACTGCCTACTAGTTTGCTTGAAGCCTCCCACTTAAAATATCCACCTGTTTCTGGTAGGTAAATTATGTGCAGAAACGTGTTGCCAGTATTTTAGTTCCCTCCAAATGCCCAGCTGAAAGAGCCGAAATGGGATTACAACCGAGGATTCAGACTTGGCTGGAAGGGAACATCTCTGTCGGAAATGTGCAAGTTTGCAAAGAAAACAGCTTTGATGCTGGGAGTCAGCATAATTCATTATCATGTTTCCCGTTAGCCTCAGTTTCCCCTAGGCAGGCTTTTGAGGGCGCTTTATGAGTGATCCCGATGAGCCCAGGCTGTACGTGATGCTGAGCTATGCACAGCTCATCCCAAGGTGGACCGAAGCATCCCCGTTACACAGAGCAGCAGCCTCGACAGACAGAGCCGTGACGTTTACAGGGATCTTTCCAAGCTCTTCACAGCCCTGCTATCGGCTTCGCAGTCACAAAAAGTCCTTCCAGCAGAGGATATGCTTTCCCTCTCCCTTTCCAGAAGAGACCAGGGGTCCCAGAGGCAGCCAAAAGTGGAGGATGCTGTTGGAGCCACATTGTCAAGGAGCTGGCAGGAGAATATGGAGCCTTACAGCTCGTCAAAGCCACATAAGCTGCACATATTTAGGAAAACTGATAGGAATTGGAAGTTGCAGTTTTGTTTAATAGGTGGGGAAGAACAGAAGGAAAATTTGGCACCCAGAAGGAATGCTGAAAGGGGAAACGTTTCCTCTGCACTGGAGCCTCTCTTATGGGTTTTCTGCTGTAGGTGATCCTTCTTCCATATCCCCTTTTAAAATATTTTGCTTTCATGTGATACTTACAAATTTTAATGACATGTTTTGTGATTCTTGTAGCTTTTCTATTTGGGAGGTCATCTCATCTGATTTGTCAGTTCCTGTGACTTTTCCACACCACAACCCTTTGATTTTCAGTTAAGACCTACAGAGAGCTTCTACTACGTGCACCTACAGATTACAATGTATTGTTACTCTTGCAAGTTAGTAAAGGTATAGCTGCTCCTGGTAGAAAGCAACAAATACTACAAGACCACCTCTTTACTGCATCAAAGAGAGCTCTGTTTCTTGGCTGACATGGAGAAAATCATATACAATCCAGTCTGCCTTACTCAGCAACAACTGCTAAACACACCAGATTGTCATAGCAGTGATCGTGGAAAAAGATGAACACAATATGGAATGTCTGTTCTGTAAAGATCTGCTCAAAATGACGTGCACTTTTGGCTGCATCTGTTGCATTTTTGAGCTTTATTAAACAGTATTAATTATATAGACTCCATTTCCTGAAGAACTGTAAAACTGTATAGAAGCCTGATACTAAAATGCAAACTTTTCTTTTAAGATATTCTGTTTGGGGAAAAATTAAGTATTTGTGATTCTAGGGTCTGCCTTTGTTGTTTAGTTTAGGTATTTGAAATGCTCTTGTATTTTTATTTGATTTGATATGCATTTGGTAAAGGAAAAATAAGAACTGAGCATGGTATGAAGATGCTCTACATTTCATCGTAAGAACATGAAAACATCAGAATGACCAAACTCCAGCTGTAAATGACACAAAACAGACATAGACAACATACCTATACTTGCATTTGAGGGCACTGCCATTAGAGACATTCAATCTCCATGTTTAGATACTGCACACTAAAGTTTTTTACGAAGGATTTTTTACTTTTGAGTCTAAAACACATTTTAAGAGAGACATTTGAAGTCTCTCTTAAGAACTGGCTGAGGTTTAGTGGTCTGGTTATGGGAATGTGGCCCAGGGTTCAGCCTGCTTTAACGATTTTCCTTTGTAATCTGAAATAAAACTTTCAAGACTGTCCTTGAAATGGGGACTGGGAGGGTGGTGGTATCAGCAACACCAGTATTGAGCCTCTATTATCCCTGCCTTAGATTTTCTGTTTAGAAAATGGGTGTGACAGTATTATTTTTTCACCACAGAAGGATGCTGTCAGGATTAATTGATGACTTGACATCCCTCTTTTCAGCCTAAAATGATTAAAAAAAGCAACTTCATAGCACTATGATGATGCTCCTCTATACAGTCAATGGCAACAGTCTTCAAAACACCCTTCTGCTATTCAGGGATTTTGTGAATTCAGCCAGAGCCCTCCAGCCTTACCCATTGCTGGAACTGGAAGGAGAGTACACGGAGACCAGGTAAACTGTAGTTATTCCCTGGCAATGAAGGATACCCATATCCCTGACCAGTGATGGAAAACATATTTTAAAAAAAATAGCAGAATTTGGCCCTTTACATTATTCAGTGCATATTCGTCTCTTGAATTTGAGTGAAATTCAGTAAGAGACCCATATGGTCTTCTGGGACTTAAGTTTAATTTTTTAAGTATATGTAAACTTATCATACATGGTGATAATCACAGCTATTTCAGATTTGGAGGAAGACACATCTAGATATGCAATTAGAAAGTAGAAGACTTGTGGAAAAGAGACAGGACTTGCTCAAAGGGGCAAAATAAATGCAGTCTATTTAAAAAAATATACTAAAACCTATGGTTTATGCAAGTTAATCAGGAACATAAAAGTGCTAAACCAGGGGAGAAAGTCTTAACATTTGAGAAAATATTGCATAAAGGGTAGGTAATGCTTGTGACAGCAACAGCCCTGTAGTGCCATCTCTTAAGGTGCTACGTATTCTGAAATGGTTACAAATAAGCTTAGCTAAAAGCAATATTAAAAGGGTTGATCTTAATCTTCTTAGGACATTTAGTGTGGGAGATTTTCAGTGGTAGAGAATCCCAAATTGTGAGGGCATGCAGTAATATTTCACTTTTTACAGTGCCTTAAATCAAAGCAATTCAAACTGGGTGCATCTCCTACCTCTTCATTTCATAAAATCACCTGAATGTCAGATGGGCAAAGGTGGGAAATGGCAATGCTAAACTAGGTAGAAAATTTTCAGAAGTTAAAGTGGCATTTTTTATGTTTTCTACATTTTTTAGGATATATAGCAAGAGCTAAAAGACAGATTTCTGCCTACCTGCAACTATTGCTAGAAAATGGCTGACAAAATAGGCCACTGAAGAATCACTCATTATTTATGAAGCTGGACAGCAGAAGTGGAGACAGAGGACTGGCGAGCCAAGAGACACCCAGGGAGGAGAGAAAGGGACAGGGGACATCAGCCAGGGAAAGGCACAGCTGCAGCAGAGCACAGGCAAGGCTTGAGGGGCAGGGACGGGGCTGGGGAAGTCCGTGAGCACAGAATCAATAATTAAAAGTGAAGGAAATGAAGTTTCTAAGACAGAGACCTCAAAGTGTATGACAGTGATGCTTTAGTTTTGGGGAAAGTGAAATAGTGAGGAGCGAGTCTGGCAGCAAACAGGGCAGACAAGATGGGTAAAGTAACGTAAAGGGGAAGAGACCCTCAAGAAGAGAAAAAAAACCCCCAAGTATTCAAGTTGAAAACTAAAAAATGGTGGCATACCCAAACCTAGGGGGAAAAGATAAATATAGCGTAAATAGAAGAGAAAAAGGAAAAGGCATAGGCTTGGGAAAAATGACAGAATACAGAAAAATCAGACTTGGAGATAGAGAGAGGCTGCAGAGTACATTTGAGAGTTCTATCAGTGGTAGAGAAAAGGTCAAAAAAAAAGACAGTAAAGATATAAACTAGGAAGCAAAAATAAAACTGCATGGTAATTAAAGGAGAAGAACAGAAGAGGAAGAGAATAAAGCGAGCAAAGGCATGCAGCACTGTTAGCAGGGAAACAGTGCAGTGAGGATGGAGAAAAAAAGCACCATGGGGGAAGAGGCAGAAAATCTGCAAAATCCTTTGTAAAAGTTAAGATTTTTGAAAGACTGAAGGTGAAGAAAAGCACGGACAGTTACTGCTGCTGAGAGGGTTGCAAGGTGAGAGCTGCACCTCTATCACACCCAGAGCCAGGAGCTAGAAGGTGCCTTTATCCCAGTAACGTTCTTCGTTTGGGTGATAACAGGAGGAACTTGAGGTTCTTTACTGTTTTGACTGATACGGTACAGACTTGGGGAGGGTGACGAAGGATGCCACAAGCTGATAAGAGGACTCATATGACATCAGCCTCCTGTTGACCCTGTATCTGTCCAGGGCATTCTCAAGAAGCGAGCAGCAGCACATCAATAAATGGCGTGGTCTTTGCATGCACACTCTGCTGAACTGAAAATGGGTCTCCATTTCATGTCAACCCTAACCTAAAGAACAATATCAGGGATCTTTTCACAGCATTATATTATTTACTGCATTATACCTTGATAATTTACATTAAATCTTGAGCTCAGCAAAACTTGAATATAGGTTTATTATAATCTAATAATGTCAGAAAGTACCAGTATAGTCACAAAAAACCAAAAAAAAAGCCTGGCCTTCAAAACAGAGAATTGCAGAGTTCTGGTCTTTTCCTGACAGTGATTTCCCACGAGACGGCTCTGCCCAGGTTTCCCCCATTTGTAAGATATGGTCTTACAGGAGCTTTCATTTACAGAAATGTGGTGAGGATCAGAGTTAGTAAATACTTCAGGAGGATAGTAAGAGGACTCATGTTACAAGCCTATTCAATATACCAAATGAAATACATTCTAGTAATTATTTTCACGGAGGACAGAGGATCTTCCTAAATCAAATGACTTTAATATACATTTTCTGTGTTAAGATTGGAAAAAAAAAAAAGGGGACAAAAAAAATTAGAATTCTAATACCAAATTTCTGGTAACAATGCTCATGATAACTGCAAAAGAGGAAATATTACTGCTGGGAAAGAGCTATTAGAAAAGAAACAGGGGAAAAAGAAATAACTATGAAAATGCAAACATGAAGAAAAAGTTAATTGCTTTTCATTTATTCAATTTATCACAGTATTTTTCCATCTTTTTACATTTCCAATATGAGGTAGAGGTAGACTGTAAATATGTAGTTAAGTCCAATGAGTTTTCTTTTTCAGCTGATATGCTTACAAAATGTCTTTGCTGTAATTGTGCCTCTAAACATTGTCTGGCATCATCAGCATCAAAAGTTACCACAATATCTAATACACCCTCAGTTAACAGAAAATGGAGTCAAGTAGAAAAAAATGTTTTTAAATAAGTGTCACTGAAAAAAAGGACCCTACAGAATAATTTTTAGTTAGGAGGTTCTACAAGCAAAAAAGGTCCCGATCCTTTCCTGTGCTTGCAAAACACCTCTGCAAGCCAAGGAATTAAAAAATGGCACTAGAGAGGCAAAAGCAGCCAAACAATACTGGCAAATACAGTGTTTTATTTTCTATTATAGCCCATGACGTATTTACAGTGAGGAGTGTGTATTTTACCTTCTGATTTTTTCAAATTGCTGGCCTGAGAAAAATGGGTGGCATTTTGCTTTACACTGGAAAAGCATTTTCTCCTATCTTGTGTGATCCAGAAGAGATTCATAAAAAAAGAACCTTGGGAGTTTATTGTTTAGATTCTTCTTCCTCTCCCCTCACAATTCATGAAGAAAAAACTCAAAATAAAATATTGCGCATTCTCTAACCAAAGAAACCTCAGGATCAGCATCAGTCATTGAGTCTCCTGCTTATTTCCTAAAGAGAGATTAACCTTTGAAGACAAAGACCGGTGTTTGGTCTCAGTTACCTTGGTGTAAAAATCAATGCACTTTTATTCAGATGTCTTTTCATTTCTTTTACTCCAATTTAGAGAACCTAGCTTTTCACAAGTATAGGATTCAGATAAAAAAAAATTTACTCGAATTTGCAACACAACCCAGTAACTGCTATGGACTACTCCCAAATAGTTTCTTTTTAAAAAAAAAATATTAAAATTAACTTCCTTTTGTGTTCCAAAGGTAACATAACAAACGGTTTCCTGTTGTTGTGAGGCAAGACAAAATAATCTGAGTGACCCTGACAGCCCTGATAACCATACACAATATATCCTATTGTAATTCAACATACTATAAAAAAGTCATGTCATGGTAATAATAGATGGGTATGAATAGGATAAAAGTGGATAAAAATCGACTCAGGTGGTTCCTTGGAAGAACAGAAGAAGAATCAAACATAAATAAAAATACATAAAAACTACGTTACTACACATTTGCCTGGGAATGGCAATCCCACCACATCAGACCCTCTGTGATTTCCATGGTGGACTCCCATCACCAAACTACAACTACTTAATACTCCACCAGATACGCTGCCTGGGTCAAAAAATAAGTCCTGGTCCTTACTGAGTAATGCCCTGAGAGGAACTAGCTCAGGTACCTAACATAACTCAGCCTTTTTGGATTTGTGAAGCTGTCATCTCCAAGGATGAAGCTCCTAAGCAGGAGCTTTCTTGGCACCAAGACCAAGGCTTGAAACTCATTGGTCAACAAGATTAAAGTAACTACAAATATCACCGCTTTCAGAATGAGGAATCAACTCATTTCATTGAGCCAATTCTTGCACAAACACAATGGACAAAAATCAGAGAGGAGAGGAGAAAGGGAGGAAAAAAAAAAGGGGTGAAAACATGGAGGAAAGGAAAGCAGAGGAGGAGAAGAAGGGAAAGGGAGAAGAGTCAAACAGCTGCCGTGCGGTAAGAAGAGGAAACTAAAAAGACCTTTGAAGGAAGAAACCTAACCCTCCTATTATTGGTGAAAATAAGGAAGAATATTACACCATTTGTTTAGGAAATATTTGATTTTTCTCTCTGGGGGAGTATTCGCATACTTTGGTCAGAGATGCTGTGAATTACAAAGGAGCTGGTGGTTAAGTTTGCTTGGGACTTCTTATTACAAAACTTCTTCTGTCCTTGTTTATGATGTTTCCCAAGACTGACGCTATCTTGGACTATAATCTTGTAGAAAAATTCTGCCAAAAGTTTTCCAGAATATCCAAAGAAGAAGATTCTAAAAAAGCCCAACGCCACCCAGTCAAACTGCAAATCATATCTTTCATATATTAAATTTCAAATAAGCCTCTGTTTTAAGTATTTGAACCTCTTTTTGTTTTACAGTAAAAACTGAGTATTTGGATATGTTTGATTTAAGTCAAAGATATGCTTTTTGTTGCATGTGTTGGAAGTCTTCCTAAAAATGTAGCCAAGCCTTTGAAAAATTTCCTTTTGTGCCTGGTCACTAAACAGTCCATGTGTCTTGGACACACCTTAGGCTACAGCTGAGTAAGACAGTCCTACTGTCACAGGTCAGGCTGCTAAAACCCAGGCAGGATCTAATATCTGAATTGAAAACACAGATCTTATCTTAACTTTCAATGAGTTCTCTACTGGATTCAGAATAAAAATACTAGAATAGTTTAGACTACTAGAACTGGTTTATATGCATTGAAAATAGGGAACAATGAGAAAATGGAGGATTTGGTTAAGAAAATAAAGCAGTATAAGAGATGGTTTGAAGAGGCAGAAAGCGGTAATGCCAATGTATGCTTTTCTAGTTTGACTAAAACTCTTAGGTGTGGACCAGAAAAAAACAAAGAGGACAAATAAGATCTGATCAATATGACCAGCTATGCAAGAATAGCATGGCAAAGAAATAGTGAACTGAGTGAAGAAGTAAAGGAGATGGGGAAAAGATACAACACAAGGCCAGTTCATGTGGGGAAAAATGTGCAATCAGTGTAAGAGACCAAGAGGACAACACAGGTTGGACAACGGGGCTTAGGAGAAAACAGGGACCAATGTGCTGTAGAAGGTCCCTTGCATGGGCAGGGAGAGGAGTGATGGAGACAGCCAAAGGCTGAGAAACTAGAGAAAAGTGAGATGCAAATTCACTGCACAAGGAGAATATATACGAGGAGATGCCCGAGGAACTGAGCCTGGCAAAGACAGAAGGACGAGGTTTGAAAGACAAAGGCCAAGACCAGCTTGGGGCAATGGAATAGAAAAGGATTTCTTTGATAGCAATAGGTGAAAGAGTGTAAGCCCCCTTCCTTCAGAGACTTGAGAGGACTTCTTAGTCCCACTAGTTCATGTGCATCTCTGCTCAAAGACTTGAGTTTTGCAGTTGTACCAGAGAAGAGAGACACCATAAAATGAGTTTCCCGTCACAAAAAAAGGGAGAGTCAAGCTTACTGGAGCTTTTATGGCAAACTGTGATACATATTCCAAACTTAAATAATCTTCAAATGTCTGGGTGATGCAGTCACAGTCTTACATTAACCCAAAATCAGTTTTTCAACCATGATTGAAGCATTTATTGTAACAGGTTTCAGAGGACGGCACTAAAGTGGCTGCTCTATGAGTGTCTGGATAGCTCAGAGGGAATGAAGAAGGAAGGATTCTGCATGTGATACTTTAAGCAGAATCTTGATGTTATTTAACGTTTTTCTTATACTTAAGAAAACAGGTACATTGGAGTGCAAAACCATCCCATGGATCAGAAAACCACTCATGGGGCTTGAACTTTGCTTTTGTTACAAGTGACAGTGCTCTTACAATCCGATTCAATGGTTTACTACGTGCACCCCAGGTAAGATGCTGCCTCAACCTTGACTTTGTAGGAGTGGGAAAAGGGTTTACACCAAATTGCTCTAAACAGAGTGAGAAGCAGAATTGGGCCATGGAACTTAAATATAGAAAAGAACGTAGAGTACTTAGTAAAAGTGAAAGAACCAAGTGTATTTGGGGAAGCAGTGAGTAAAAACCCAAGTTTTATTTTAATATGATTCTTTTTCAGCCTATTAAGTTCTCCAGTATCAGCATGAAGTCTGCTAAAAGTTAGTAAATAAAGGCTTTCAGGAGAGCTTTATTAAATCACTTATGACTTATCAAGTTAAAACTCCCACTCAGATATCTTAATAAAACTTTCAGAGAACATATTTAATTTTCCTGGAAATCAGAAGCCAATTACTAACTACATGAGTTACTGTCGGCTACACCACCTATCAGCTTTCTGTAAATAGAATATTTACCAACAACTTGAATTAGTTCTCTAAAGTTTCGGTTTCTGAAGGTCAAATAACTATGTAACTGCTTAATAAAGAAGCAAAGAAGTACCTCTAAATATCTCCAAGCTCTGATGGGCTTATATTCTGCTCCTTAGGTGAGGTATTAGCAAAGCTTATTTATTTTCATTTCCAAGGCTTTTATTTGCTCATTCCCTTGTGGTAAAGCTGATTTCCATGATGATTCCCTTCTTAATTTTAATACCCTTTTTACTCATCATATAGACATAAGAATTTTCCATAAAATAATGAAACCCTTCCAAAGGAAATGAAGACAACTAGGAGAGGAAAGTAAACTACAGCTTACTTTTTCTTCTTTTTTCCAATTAATTGATCCACTGTCATATGCATATATGAAAGATTTTTTTTAATGAAAGGAAAATAAGGTTAATTAACATAAAACCCCTCACTCCTTGAGATGTTGAATTTTGTATTTTATCCATGCTGCCTTAAGTGCCTTGATTTCCCAGTAATGACCTAGTTCTCCTAATGAGTAACATTAACCCCTGGCTGTAGCTGTCCAGGACTTAATTGTCAACTGGAGCTGAAATAGGAGAGTTTGCCGATCAGCAGGTATGTGGTATATTAACTCATGTCATTTCAGACCCTAATAAATAAATCTGTTGCTAAGGCAACGGGAACATCAGCTGTATCACTTTTTTCTCCCCCTCCCCACCTTTTTAAAGGAAACTGCCTTTCACACCGAGCTTTTAAAAAAGGAAATTAACTACATGTAACCGTAATTAGAAGAAACATCGTTTCTCATCTCAGAAACATATCTACATTAATGAAAAAAGGCATTCATGAAGAGGACTGCTTTCTACTGTGACCAGGGTAACTGAAATTATTTCCCTCAACTGAGGGAATGCAATTTGAAGTATACATCGGAGCGAGAAGAGATCACAAAATATTTTAGCTCTTTGTATTTCTGCGTTAGTCCCTCTCTCCTTTAGTACACTGCCGATGTCAACTGAGCAAACTGCTTCAACGATTAATCAGGAGCCCAGGCAACTGAAACCACAGGAGAAAAAACACCACTCAAACCCAAACACCTTCACTACCCTCTGTGGATCTTTTGATATGATTGGCATACTTGCAATCTTTTGGAAAGCTAAAAAATACCCTATTTTCAGCTCATCAGATTTATCAGCTAATGAAAATTTAAGTACTTGATTTAGACATAGATGCCATTGTTCCTCCCTGTCCCATAGTGGCAGTTACCTGATTCTTGCGTGAGAAAAGCAAGGGGAAGCTGGGGCAACACAAACGCATCTCCAAAGGCACACGTGACCTGGTGAGCAAAAGCTGGTAACTCACTTTCTGCCTCAGTTTCTCTACCTCTAAGATCAGATCCTGAATACTCCTGTTTGAGACTAACAGATTCAAGGTTTTATAGAAAGGCAAAGCGTATACAAGTGCAGGTAGTACAAATCTTTATGTGTTTCATAAGGTTTGGAAATTAAGATCTTGGTACTCTGTTTGGGGATGACGCACTGCTGAGGGCTCTCAGCACCTCACAGCTCAGTGTCACAGCCCTCAATCTCTGCCATTCTACCACAGGATTAAGCATTTGTCTTAAAGTTTTCAAAATGGATATGTTTATGTTTAGTTTGTGGGTGCAGGACAGTTGTTTTGAATCTCTAGTTACCCACATCTCAGAGATCAGGTAGGCAGGGAACTGAAGTTCAATTGCTCTTTGAACACTTACTATAGGCTCTACCCATACTATAAACATAACAAACTACTCAAAATTATATCTGGCTTTTTAGCTGAAGAATATACAGGTAATACAAAGCATCCTTTTTGCCATTATCAAAATTAGAGATGCTTTCTCCTCTGGACTATCAACTTCTTATAGCCCTTTGAGAAAGCATGCTACAAGAAAGATGGAAAAAATGATGCTGAGGTGCCCACTGCGGCAGGAGAACTTTCACACCTGAGAGGTCTTCATTACATGCTGAATATTTCTACAAGCTCTGAAAACAGTGATCAAGGAATAGTGGAATAAAGGAATAAATCTACCACTGGAAGGGTTCAATACCCTAAATCCCTGGCTGTGGGAAGAAATGTCAAGGTTAGACTTCAATGAACGAACAACCAAAGAACAGATACTTCCAAACCACCCTTCCAGTTAACATTTAAATCTGAACTTCTCGGAGTATTTCATTAATTTATTTGCTACTTATAAAAAACTAGTATCTGCTCTCAAACTTAACTCCAGTTTGCATGAGTGTGAAGTCAGACTATTTTCTCTTCTCTTTAGGTGTTCTAGAAGTGAAGGTGTCAGCTTCCACCTGATCAGATGTCTCTACATACACTTCCATAGCACTGGTTTGTTCACTACGTGTCATCAGTATTGCCCTCCTGGTGAACACCAGTTTCTTTGAGAGCGTTAGATAGCTAAAAAAGCAGAAACTACTAAAAAGTTTCCATTTTAAAATTGTTATTTTACATCCTATGGGCTTTTTATTGTATCTGGTCCCTTGTATAAGGCTGTATAGACACGTGCATTTTAAGCCTTTGTTGTCAGCCTGTCCTACCTATCCACCACATTCACCTTTTCGGATTAAATCTGTCAGAACCAGTTGCTTTTCAAAGAGGAGGTTTCACTGTGGGAACTCACTCTCCATTCAGCATGGATCTAGAGCCAAACTCTCTGCTGCTTTCCCGTGAACTGGGGCAGAACAGACCCAGTCATCTACGATTTCCCTAAAATGGGGGATCTTCTTTCCTTTGACAACACACAACCTCTGCCCTCCTTATATGACACTGAATGAGTGGCCACCTGGGAGGGAGGAGTAGGACCATGGCCTTTACTTCTACATGCTTTCTGAAGGCTGTTTACAATGTTGAGGATGCCTGCTGAGGCTAATAGTATTTATGGGTACTCAAAGGTGATTTCTAGGTGGAGCACCTACTCTTTCATCTGTTGGTGTCTTGCCATATTGGCATCTTGATGGGATAAACTTTAGTCCAAAATATTCAACAGCGTGAGGAAAACATGACTTGGGTATAGATTCACTGTATTCTCAAATGTCTCTATATTAAATAGTTTTGAATTCTGAATTCAAAGGCAAACAATAACTACACAAGTTCTGTACTCACTGCCAAGATGAAGAGGAACAAGGCGTTATTATTAAAAAAATGCCTTTGCAGGCTCTTCTCCCTCGCAGCTTGCAGAGGAGTTGTGCTCAGCTCACTGATGAAGACCTGCTCCATCACAGATGGCACAACACTATCTGGGACAAGCTCTTTCCAAGGACTTGCTCCTGAGCGAAGGGGACCAGGTCCTCATGGTGGGCAACCACATGTTACTGCGGCAATGGCGATGACAAAAGAACCTTTCTTCCATGGACTCGTTTCTTCAGCTCTCTGACTTTGTGACACTCTACACTAAAAACAGGCAACTGGGCCCAGTGCTATCTCTGTACACACCATTTTCCCTTAGACCAGAAATCTTCAGATAATTTTTGCAATCTAGATTTTTTTCTTTTCTTCTGAATTTCCTCATCGTGACTTCTACCACCGCTCCTCCCGCTCCCGTTATCTCCTGCCCCATATCCTTCCCCACACTCTTGTCACACGCTGGTACGTACGACACAAGATAACGGGCTTATCTGATCTTCCACGTGAATTGATAGCAGCTATTTGTTTGCATGTGTGTGTAAATTCTCGCTGATT